>NC_138300.1:48185000-48397500 GCF_965601325.2 Salmo salar
CTTACATATTCCCAGTCCTGGTAAGGCAACCCACCACAATGTTATTTGGATGTCCGTCTGTAAAGCCCCTATCCTAACTTATTGGCACCCTCTTAAAAATGATTGATTTCCACAGGGACAAGCTCGTAAAAGGGGAAAAGTGGGGGTGTTATAAAAATGTTTTGATGTTGGGTTACGAGACCTCTGGGGAATAACAGCTGGCAGAGGCAGAGAGCTGGAGGGTGGGGTGCTTGGGAAGGACTGGCAGGGTGAAGCAAGATGTAGTATTGTATGAGAAAATGTGCTGTATGAGACTGATTGGAGTTTGAATCCAGGTCTCTTTCACGCCACAAAGCTGTGTTAGCCCGCAGAGCTAAACACTAGGCTTTACTGTGGTCAATGCAGCTGCCCCTCACCTGCCAATAACAGCAGGCTATTTAAAAGCTATTTACCACATGGGATTAGCTTTACAGACATAGCTAGCCTAACCATAGCTAACATAACTAACCTCCACTCACAGAGAACACCAGCAGAGAGAGAGAGAGGAAAACTAACATCCACTCACAGAGAACACCAGCAGAGAGAGAGAGAGGAAAACTAACCTCCACTCACAGAGAACACCAGCAGAGAGAGAGAGAGGAAAACGAACCTCCACTCACAGAGAACACCAGCAGAGAGAGAGAGAGGAAAACTAACCTCCACTCACAGAGAACACCAGCAGAGAGAGAAAGGAAAACTAACCTCCACTCACAGAGAACACCAGCAGAGAGAGAGAGAGGAGAACTAACCTCCACTCACAGAGAACACCAGCAGAGAGAGAGGGGAAAACTAACCTCCACTCACAGAGAACACCAGCAGAGAGAGAGAGGAAAACTAACCTCCACTCACAGAGAACACCAGCAGAGAGAGAGAGGAAAACTAACCTCCACTCACAGAGAACATCAGCAGAGAGAGAGAGGAAACCTAACCTCCACTCACAGAGAACACCAGCAGAGAGAGAGAGGAGAACTAACCTCCACTCACAGAGAACAGCAGCAGAGAGAGAGAGGAAAACTAACCTCCACTCACAGAGAACACCAGCAGAGAGAGAGAGAGGAGAACTAACCTCCACTCACAGAGAACACCAGCAGAGAGAGAGAGGAAAACTAACCTCCACTCACAGAGAACACCAGCAGAGAGAGAGAGAGGAAAACTAACCTCCACTCACAGAGAACACCAGCAGAGAGAGAAAGGAAAACTAACCTCCACTCACAGAGAACACCAGCAGAGAGAGAGAGAGGAGAACTAACCTCCACTCACAGAGAACACCAGCAGAGAGAGAGGGGAAAACTAACCTCCACTCACAGAGAACACCAGCAGAGAGAGAGAGGAAAACTAACCTCCACTCACAGAGAACACCAGCAGAGAGAGAGAGGAAAACTAACCTCCACTCACAGAGAACATCAGCAGAGAGAGAGAGGAAACCTAACCTCCACTCACAGAGAACACCAGCAGAGAGAGAAAGGAGAACTAACCTCCACTCACAGAGAACAGCAGCAGAGAGAGAGAGGAAAACTAACCTCCACTCACAGAGAACACCAGCAGAGAGAGAGAGAGGAGAACTAACCTCCACTCACAGAGAACACCAGCAGAGAGAGAGAGGAAAACTAACCTCCACTCACAGAGAACACCAGCAGAGAGAGAGAGGAAAACTAACCTCCACTCACAGAGAACACCAGCAGAGAGAGAGAGAGGAAAACTAACCTCCACTCACAGAGAACACCAGCAGAGAGAGAGAGGAAAACTAACCTCCACTCACAGAGAACATCAGCAGAGAGAGAGAGGAAACCTAACCTCCACTCACAGAGAACACCAGCAGAGAGAGAGAGGAGAACTAACCTCCACTCACAGAGAACAGCAGCAGAGAGAGAGAGGAAAACTAACCTCCACTCACAGAGAACACCAGCAGAGAGAGAGAGAGGAGAACTAACCTCCACTCACAGAGAACACCAGCAGAGAGAGAGAGAGGAGAACTAACCTCCACTCACAGAGAACACCAGCAGAGAGAGAGAGAGGAAAACTAACCTCCACTCACAGAGAACACCAGCAGAGAGAGAGAGAGGAAAACTAACCTCCACTCACAGAGAACACCAGCAGAGAGAGAGAGAGGAGAACTAACCTCCACTCACAGAGAACACCAGCAGAGAGAGAGAGAGGAAAACTAACCTCCACTCACAGAGAACACCAGCAGAGAGAGAGAGAGGAAAACTAACCTCCACTCACAGAGAACACCAGCAGAGAGAGAGAGGAAAACTAACCTCCACTCACAGAGAACACCAGCAGAGAGAGAGAGAGGAAAACTAAGCTCCACTCACAGAGAACACCAGCAGAGAGAGAGAGAGGAGAACTAACCTCCACTCACAGAGAACACCAGCAGAGAGAGAGAGAGGAAAACTAACCTCCACTCACAGAGAACACCAGCAGAGAGAGAGAGAGGAAAACTAACCTCCACTCACAGAGAACACCAGCAGAGAGAGAGAGGAAAACTAACCTCCACTCACAGAGAACACCAGCAGAGAGAGAGAGAGGAAAACTAAGCTCCACTCACAGAGAACACCAGCAGAGAGAGAGAGAGGAGAACTAACCTCCACTCACAGAGAACACCAGCAGAGAGAGAGAGAGGAAAACTAACCTCCACTCACAGAGAACACCAGCAGAGAGAGAGAGAGGAAAACTAACCTCCACTCACAGAGAACACCAGCAGAGAGAGAGAGAGGAAAACTAACCTCCACTCACAGAGAACACCAGCAGAGAGAAAGAGAGGAAAACTAACCTCCACTCACTGAGAACACCAGCAGAGAGAGAGAGAGGAAAACTAACCTCCACTCACAGAGAACACCAGCAGAGAGAGAGAGGAAAACTAACCTCCACTCACAGAGAACACCAGCAGAGAGAGAGAGAGGAAAACTAACCTCCACTCACAGAGAACACCAGCAGAGAGAGAGAGAGGAAAACTAACCTCCACTCACAGAGAACACCAGCAGAGAGAGAGAGAGGAAAACTAACCTCCTCTCACAGAGAACACCAGCAGAGAGAGAGAGGAAAACTAACCTCCACTCACAGAGAACACCAGCAGAGAGAGAGAGAGGAAAACTAACCTCCACTCACAGAGAACACCAGCAGAGAGAGAGAGGAAAACTAACCTCCACTCACAGAGAACACCAGCAGAGAGAGAGAGAGGAAAACTAACCTCCACTCACAGAGAACACCAGCAGAGAGAGAGAGGAGAACTAACCTCCGCTCACAGAGAACACCAGCAGAGAGAGAGAGGAGAACTAACCTCCGCTCACAGAGAACACCAGCAGAGAGAGAGAGGAAAACTAACCTCCACTCACAGAGAACACCAGCAGAGAGAGAGAGAGGAAAACTAACCTCCACTCACAGAGAACACCAGCAGAGAGAGAGAGGAAAACTAGGCAGGGGTTACAGTCTGAAATATAAGTTACTCTAATAGCTGTGACAATATAGTGCCAATAAATGGCTGTTATTATGCGTCTCGGGTTTCTGTGCAGCATGTGTTAGAATCATTCACAGAGATCAAACAGGCCTCCCTTTTCCAGTCGTCTATTCTGACTGCTGTTAGATACACCGGATGATAAGGTGAATGAAGCTTTAACTGATGCTCATAGTGTGTCACACAGAGCTAGGCTGATTTCTCTTTGAAATGAAATTGTTCTAATTTGATGGTAAGTCTATGTTTTGACAGATAACCTTCATGGCCCTATGAGTAGCTAGATCCATATTGATTCAAGCCTATAGATCTAGAGAAACACACTCATTCTCTATGCTCCAACTGACTGACCACATTCAACATCAATTATTCAATATATTTTTAAGTTCCACGTTTTATTTGTCACATGCACACGAACAGTGAAACGCTTAGCTTGCAAGCCCTACCTAACAGTGCAGTATTCAATATCAAAATAGTATAACTAATAAAATAAAATGTATAAAACAAGAAATAAGAAATAAGAGAGGATGCTATATACAGGTCAGTGCCAGTACCACATTTACATTGTGCAGGGATACTGGAGTACTAGAGGTAGACATGTACATGTAGACAGGGATTAATATATCACTCAATACCACAGGAGGTTGGTGGCATCTTAATTGGGGAGAACGGGCTGGTGGTAATGACTGGAGCGGAATCAGTGGGATGGTATCAAATACATCAAACACATGGTTTCCATGGTTTCCAGGTGTTTGCTTCCATTCCATTCGCTATGTTCCGGCACTTATTATGAGCCGTTGTCCCCTCAGCAGCCTCCACCGCTCTACACCTAGTATATGGTTACTTGTAATGATATTGCATGAACAGATTTCTAACAGGGTTCACTGCAGGCCTGAGCAAAGCAGCGTAATACAACATTTAATAAACACGGATACATTCACGATGGGTAAATATAGCCATGAATCTGAAAGTCTTCCACTGACACTTCATTTACTTAAATGGAAAAAATAATGGATTTAACGCTCTGAAGGTAAATGTAATATTATCTGTTAGTATGCAACCGTATTGACTGCCTCCCGTCCATGTGACGGTGACTGTGGAATAAGGCAGTAGCCTATTTGATTCAGATGAGCAGTATTAGACATGACTTCAGGGTTTCCACTGGTACTTTCACACTGCACTGGCTGTGTGGACAAGCGTGAACGCCCACACAAACACGCGCACGCACGTGCGCACACATGCGCACAAGCAATCTCAAACACACACTCTCAAGTAAGACAAAAAGACAACACACACTCTCGTAGATTCACACAGATACACACACTACAGATAAAAGCACACAGCTACACACACTTCTTAAGACATACTTACTCCATAAAACACACCCTCTGATCAGACACACACAGATACAAAACAACACCCACAGATACACACAGACACACACAGAAACACACAGACACACGCAGATACACAGACACACACAGATACACACAGACACACACAGATACACAGACACACACAGACACACACAGATACACAGACACACACAGATACACAGACACACAGAGATTCTTTAAAATATTTTTTTATTTAATCTTTATTTAACCCGGTAAGCCAGTTGAGAACAAGTTCTCATTTACAACTGCGACCTGGCCAAGATAAAGCAAAGCAGTGCGACACAAACAACACAGAGTTACACATAGGATGAACAAAAGTACAGTGAATAACAATATAAAAATCTATGTACAGTGTGTGCAAATGGAGTAAGGATGTAAGGCAATAAATAGGCAATAGAAGCGAAGTAATTACAATTTAGCAAATTAACACTGTAGTGATAGATGTGCAGGTGATGATGGGCAAGTAGAAATACTGATGTGCAAAAGAGCAAAAAAAGCAAATAAAAACAATATGGGGGATGAGGTAGGTAGTAGATTGGTGGGCTATTTACAGATCGGTGAGCTGCTCAGATAGCTGATACTTAAAGTTAGTGAAGGAGATATAAGTCTCCAACTTCAGCAATTTTTGCAATTCGTTCAAGTCATTGGCAGCAGACAACTGGAAGGAAAGGAGGCCAAAGCAGGTGTTGGTTTTGGGGATGACCAGTGAGATGTACAGTTGAAGTCGGAAGTTCACATACACCTTAGCCAAATACATTTAAACTCAGTTTTTCACAATTCCTGACATTTAATCCTAGTAAAAATTCTTAGGTCAGTTAGGATCACCACTTTATTTTAAGATTGTGAAATGTCAGAATAATAGTACAGAGAATGATTGATTTCAGCTTTTATTTCCTTCATCACATTCCCAGTGGATCAGAAGTTTACATACACTCAATTAGTATTTGGTAGCATTGCCTTTAAATTGTTTAACTTGGGTCAAACATTTCAGGTAGCCTTCCACAAGCTTCCCACAATAAGTTGGGTGAATTTTGGCCCATTCCTCCTGACAGAGCTGGTGTAACTGAGTCAGCTTTGTAGGCCTCCTTGCTCGCACATGTTTTTTCAGTTCTGCCCACAAATTTTCTATGGGATTGAGGTTAGGGCTTTGTGATGGACACTCCAATACCTTGACTTTGTTGTCCTTAAGCCATTTTGCCACAACTTTGAAAGTATGCTTGGGGTCATTGTCCATTTGGAAGACCCATTTGCGACCAAGCTTTAACTTCTTGACTGATGTCTTGAGATGTTGCTGCAATATATCCACATAATTCTCCTTCCTCATGAAGCCATCTATTTTGTGAAGTGCACCAGTCCCTCCTGCAGCAAAGCACCCCCACAACATGATATTGCCACCCCCGTGCTTCACGGTTGGGATGGTGTTCTTCGGCTTGCAATCCTCCCCCATTTTCCTCCAAACATAATGATGGTCATTATGGCCAAACAGTTCTATTTTTGTTTAATCAGAGAAGAGGACATTTTTCCTAAAAGTACGATCTTTGTCCCCATGTGCAGTTGCAAACCGTAGTCTGGCTTTTTTATGGTGGTTCTGGAGCAGTGGCTTCTTCCTTGCCTTTCAGGTTATGTCAACATAGGACTCGTTTTACTGTGGATATAGATACTTTTGTACCTGTTTCCTCCAGCATCTTCACAAGGTCCTTTGCTGTTGTTCTGGGATTGATTTGCACTTTTCGCACCAAAGTACGTTCATCTCCAAGAGACAGAATGCGTCTCCTTCCTGAGCGGTATGACGGCTGCATGGTCCCATGGTGTTTATACTTGCGTACTATTGTTTGTTCAGATGAACGTGGTACCTTCAGGCCTTTGGAAATTGCTCCCAAGGATGAACCAGACTTGTGGAGGTCTACAATTTATTTTCTGAGGTCTTGGCTGATTTCTTTTGAATTTCCCATGATGTCAAGCAAAGAGGCACTGAGTTTGAAGGTAGGCCTTGAAATGCATCCACAGGTACACCTCCAATTGACTCAAATGATGTCAATTAGCCTATCAGAAGCTTCTAAAGCCATGACATCATTTTCTGAAATTTTCCAAGCTGTTTAAAGGCACAATCAACTTAGTGTATGTAAACTTCTGACTGACTGGAATTGTGATACAGTGAATTATAAGTGAAATCATCTGTCTGTAAACAATTGTTGGAAAAATGACTTGTCATGCATAAAGTAGATGTCCTAACTGACTTGCCAAAACTATAGTTTGTTAACAAGATATTTGTGGAGTGGTTGAAAAATGAGTTTTAATGACTCCAACCTAAGTGTATGTAAACTTCCAACTTCAACTGTTTATTTAGCCAATCTGCACTCGGGTAAATGTAACATAGTATGATATGTTACGTTTTGTATGGTATGTATTAATTTGTGTATGTAAACTTCCGACTTCAACTGTACCTGCTGGAGCGAGTGCTACGGGTGGGTGTTGTTATGGTGACCAGTGAGCTGAGACAAGGCGGAGCTTTACCTAGCAAGACTTATAGATGACCTGGAGCCAGTGGGTCTGGCGACGAATATGTAGCGAGGGCCAGCCGACGAGAGCATACAGGTCGTAGTTGTGGGTGGTATATGGGGCTTTGGTGCCAAAACGGATGGCACTGTGATAGACTGCATCCAGTTTGTTGAGTAGAGTGTTGGAGGCTATTTTGTAAATTACATCGCCGAAGTCGAGGATCGGTAGGATAGTCAGTTTTACAAGAGAATGTTTGGCAGTGTCAGTGAAGGAGGCTTTGCTGCGAAATAGGTTTCATTTGGGATTGGAGATGCTTAATATGAGTATGGAAGGAGAGTTTACAGTCTAGCCAGACACGTAGGTATTTGTAGTTGTCCACATATTCTAAGTCAGAACCGTCCAGAGTAGTGATGCTAGTCGGGCGGGCGGGTGCGGGCAGCGAACGGTTGAAGAGCATGCATTTAGTTTTACTAGTGTTTAAGAGCAGTTGGAGGCCACAGAAGGAGTGTTGTATGGTATTGAAGCTCGTTTGGAGGTTTGTTAACACAGTGTCCAAAGAAGGGCCAGATGTATACAGAATGGTGCGGTCTGCATAGAGGTGGATCAAGGAATCACCCGCAGCAAGAGCGACATCGTTAATGTATACAGAGAAAAGCATCGGCCCGAGGATTGAACCCTGTGGTACCCCCATAGAGACTGCCAGAGGTCCGGACAACATGCCCTCCGATTTGACACACTGAACTCTATCTGAGAAGTAGTTGGTGAACCAGGCGAGGCAGTCATTTGAGAAACCAAGACTGTTGAGTCTGCCGATAAGAATACGGTGATTGACAGAGTCGAAAGCTTTGGCCAGGTCAATGAAGACGGCTGCACAGTACTGTCTTTTATCAATGGCGGTTATGATATTGTTTAGTACCTTGAGCGTGGCTGAGGTGCACCCATGACCAGCTCGGAAAACCGGATTGCACAGTGGAGAAGGTACGGTGGGATTCAAAATGGTCAGTGATCTGTTTGTTAACTTGGCTTTCGAAGACTTTGGAAAGGCAGGGCAGGATGGATATAGGTCTGTAACAGTTTGGGTCTAGAGTGTCACCCCCTTTGAAGAGGGGGATGACCGTGGCAGCTTTCCAATCTTTAGGAATCTTGGACGATATTGTGTGTATTGGTTCCTAACTTCCCTGAAAAGTTGCATATCGCAGGGACTATCCGATGCTAGTGCAGTACGCCACAGGATGTTTTTTTGCTGGTCGAGGGCAGTCAGGTCTGGAGTGAACCAAGGGCTATATCTGTTCTTAGTTCTACATTTTTTGAAAGGGGCATGCTTATTTAAGATGGTGAGGAAATTATTTTTAAAGAACAACCAGGCATCCTCTACTGACGGGATGAGGTCAATATCCTTCTAGGATACCCGGGCCAGGTCGATTAGAAAGGCCTGTTCACTGAAGTGGTTTAGGGTGCGTTTGATCGTGATGAGGGGTGGTCGTTTGACCGCGGACCAATAACGAATGCAAACAGTGAGGCAGTGATCGCTGACATCCTGATTGAAAACAGCAGAGGTGTATTTGGAGGGCAAGTTGGTCAGGATAATATCTATGAGGGTGCCACTGTTTACGGATTCAGGGTTGTGGGAATCTATCTTAAATTGTAGGACGGCCAGGGTGTTAAGCATGTCCCAGTTTAGGTCACCTAGCAGAACAAACTCTTAAGATAGATGGGGGCAATCAATACACATATGGTGTCCAGGGCACAGCTGGGAGCTGAGGGGGGTCTATAACAGGCAGCAACAGTGAGAGACTTATTTCTGGAGAGATTCATTTTTAATAATAGAAGCTCGAAACTGTTTGGGCATAGACCTGGAAAGTATGACAGAACTTTGCAGGCTATCTCTGCAGTAGATTGCAACTCCTCCCCCTTTGGCAGTTCTATCATGACGGAAAATGTTGTTGTTGGGGATGGAAATATCCAAATTTTTGGTGGCCTTCCTAAGCCAGGATTCAGACACAGCAAGGACATCAGGGTTGGCGGAGTGTACTAAAGCAGTGAGTAAAACAAACTTAGGGAGGAGGCTTCTGATGTTAACATGCATTAAACCAAGGCTTTTACGGTTACAAAAGTCAACATTTACATTTACATTTACGTCATTTAGCAGACGCTCTTATCCAGAGCGACTTACAAATTGGTGCATTCACCTTATAATATCCAGTGGAACAACCACTTTACAATAGTGCATCTAAATCTTTTAAGGGGGGGGGGGTTAGAAGGATTACTTTATCCTATCCCAGGTATTCCTTAAAGAGTTGGGGTTTCAGATGTCTCCGGAAGGTGGTGATTGACTCCGCTGTCCTGGCGTCGTGAGGGAGCTTGTTCCACCATTGGGGTGCCGGAGCAGCGAACAGTTTTGACTGGGCTGAGCGGGAACTGTGCTTCCGCAGAGGTAGGGAGGCGAGCAGGCCAGAGGTGGATGAACGCAGTGCCCTTCTTTGGGTGTAGGGACTGATCAGAGCCTGAAGGTACGGAGGTGCCGTTCCCCTCACAGCTCCATAGGCAAGCACCATGGTCTTGTAGCAGATGCGAGCTTCAACTGGAAGCCAGTGGAGTGTGCGGAGGAGCGGGGTGACGTGAGAGAACTTGGGAAGGTTGAACACCAGACGGGCTGCGGCATTCTGGATGAGTTGTAGGGGTTTAATGGCACAGGCAGGGAGCCCCGCCAACAGCGAGTTGCAGTAATCCAGACGGGAGATGACAAGTGCCTGGATTAGGACCTGCGCCGCTTCCTGTGTGAGGCAGGGTCGTACTCTGCGAATGTTGTAGAGCATGAACCTACAGGATTGGGTCACCGCCTTGATGTTAGCAGAGAACGACAGGGTGTTGTCCACGGTCACGCCAAGGCTCTTAGCACTCTGGGAGGAGGACACAATGGAGTTGTCAACCGTGATGGCGAGATCATGGAACGGACAGTATGGTAGGGTTCGTGTACAGTGGAGGTAAACCTAGGCATTGAGGGATGATGAGAGAGGTTGCATCTCTGGAGGCACTAGTTATGCTAGGTGAGGTCACCGCATGTGTGGGAGGTGGGGCAAAAGAGGTATCTGAGGCATGTTGAGTGGGGCTAGGGGCTCTGCAGTCAAATAAAACAATGATAACTAGCCTAAACAGTACACAAGGCATATTGACATTAGAGAGAGACATAAAGCGAGGCGTAAAGCAATCTCAGGTGTTGATTGGGAGAGCTAGCTAAGACAACAACAGGTAAGATAGCATCAGCTAATCAGCTAAGATAACAACAACAGGTAAAATGGCAATGAATGGGCAGAGAGGGTCAGTTAACTACACACAGGGCCTGAGTTCGAGGCTGAGGCCAACAGATAAACAAAATAAACAAAATGGAGTATCGTGATTAATGAGCAGTCCAGCAGGCATCAGCTACGTAGCCAGGTGATCATAGGGTCCAGCGAACAGCAATAGATGAAACAGGGAAGCCATTAGGTAGTCGTTTCTACGCTAGCAAGCGGGAGACATGGCGTTCATAAAGATAGCAGGCCGGGGCTAGCAGAAGCGTCTTCACCGATGTCCGGCAAGGGCCGGTTGAGGGCACAACGGACGGAATTACATCGGCAGACCAGTCGTGATGGATCGGCGGTTACCCTGTCGACAAAGGGTCCATGCCAATTGGCAAAAAAGGTATTGTAGCTGGAGTAATTTTGTTTGCTACCCGGGAGATGCGCCTGGCTCGAAGCTAGCTGGTGCTATCTTCGGGATAAGGGCGTTAGCCACTATAGCCACTCTGTAGCAGCTAGCTAGCTGCGATGATCCGTTGCAAAGGTCCAGAGCTTACGGCAGGGATCCGGTGATGTAGTGGCTTCTAGTCGTGTTAGTGAAGAGTCCGGGAGGCATCAGATGTGTAGCCGAATGATCATAAGGTCCACTGAGCAGGCCGGGAGCTTACGGCAGGAATATTGTGATGTAGTGGAGAAAAGCAGTCTGGTATGCTCAGGTTTGATATCGCGCTGTGCAGACTGGCGGGTATTATCCAGGCTAAAAGCGGATGGTATCTGAGCAAAAGGTAAAAGCCGCTAGCAGTGGCTAACAATGACTAAATAGCTAGTAGCTAATTAGCATCTTATGGCTAGCTGCTGATGGAGGTTCTAGCTATAAGGTCTAAAAATAGCAGATCCGCATCACATTGGGTGAGGCGGGTTGCCGGAAGGTATATTTAATTTAAAAATGGAAAAAAATATATTGAAATATATACAAAAAAAGACAACAAAAAAACAAATTTACACAATGACAAACACGTCTGCACTGCTACGCCATCTTGGAATAATTGTTACACACAGACACACACAGATACACACAGACACACACAGACACACACAGACACACACAGATACACACAGACACTATTGTCGAACAGTCACAGAAGTCACGGCAAGGCTAAACTGAGCCGTTGGTCTCCCAGAGACAATCAGGAGATTGGATAGTGGAATAGAAACAGAAGCTCTTTATAACCAGCTAGCTTCGTGTCAATATTACTCTTTCCCCCTCAGTGCACACAGCACAGGGCTCCGTTTCCACACACCATCCCCATCAGGCCTACCTGCCTGCCACACTTACTCACACACAACCTGATCACATTTGTCACTACCCCCTCAGCCCCCTCCCTTTACTCCGCTACACCCACGCTGATGTTTTTTTCCCAAAAATATTTGGGCTGTAACACAAGCCGTTCTGTCTTGTGTTTTCATTTCAAACAAACGTATGAATCACCTTAATCGCCCTCAATTAACCCCCCTGCAGCAGACTCTCTCTCTGCATGTCAGACCGAGAGGAACCAACCGCTCGACCAAGCAGGTGATGAATCACCCACAAGGCACCTCTCCAGCATCAGCGTAGGCAGGGTAATTCACATAATATCACTGTACCGGATGACAAAACATTAGACACAGGGAAAAGGCTATTTGAAACCCGGAGAGGAGAGCTAGAGGATCCGTTCGTGTCACTGGCTTTGGGAACGGAGATCCCTGGTGTGGAGAAATGTGAAGTAGAGAGAAAGAGAGAGAGAGAGAGAGAGAGAGAGAGAGAGAGAGAGAGTGAGAGAGATGCCCCTTAGACACAACTACGACAATATAACCAACAAAAACGGGTCACAACTCCTGCAGCTCTGTCGCACGCTGGGTATGTACAGAGTCAACGGTAGGCTTCGAAGGGACTCCTATGGTAGGTTCACCTATAGCTCATCTCTTGGCAGTAGTACTGTAGACTACTTTATCACTGACCTCAAACCAGACTCTCTCAGAGCGTTCACAGTCAGCCCACAGCAAATCAGCAAATCAGATCACAGCAAAATCACAGTCTACTTGAACAGAGCAATACTCAAAATTGAGGCATCAAAGCCAAAGGAACTGAATAATATTAACAAATGCTATAGATGGAAGGAAAGTAGTGTGGAAACCTACCAAAAAACTATTAGGAAACAAATTCAATACCTTTTAGAAAACTTCATAGACAAAACGTTTCACTGTAATAGTAAACTTGGCAGCAGAAAACCTAAAACGTATATTTGACCTCTCAGCTTCTCTTTCAAATCTAAAAAAAAATGTCAAACAGAAAACCTAAGAAAATTAACAACAATGACAAATGGTATAATGAAGAATACAAAAACCTAAGAAAGAAATTGAGAAACCTGTCCAACCAAAAACATAGAGACCCAGCAAACCTGAGCCTACGCCTTCACTATGGAAATACAGAAATACACTACGGAAAAAGAAGGAACAGCACGTCAGAAATCAGCTCAATGTAATTGAAGAATCCATAGACTCTAACCACTTCTGTGAAAATTGGAAAACACTAAACAAACAACAACATGAAGAGTTATCTATCCAAAACAGAGATGAATGGATAAACCACTTCTCCAATATTTTTGACCCTATAACAAAGAACAAACAGCAAAAACGTATACATGATCAAATACTAATCTTAGAATCAACTATTAAAGACTATCAGAACACACTGGATTCTCCAATTACATTGAATGAACTACATGTCACGACTTCTGCCGAAGTCGATGCCCCTCCTTGTTCGGGTGGTGCTCGGTGGTCGACGTCACCAGTCTTCTAGCCATCATTGATCCATTTTTCATTTTCCATTGGTTTTGTCTTGTCTTCCTACACACCTGGTTCCAATCCCATTAATTACATGCTGTGTATTTAACCCTCTGTTTCCCCTCATGTCCTTGTCGGAGATTGTTTGTGGTTATGTGTTCGTGTATTTAGTATAGGTGTGCGACGGGTATGTTTACCCATGTTTATTTTTATGTACGTTGGTTTCTTGGAGTTTGTTTTATAATAATTAAACTACTCCAGTTACACTAAGTTGGTTTCTCCTGCGCCTGACTTCCCTGCCACCTACACATACGACAATGACACTACAGGACAAAATACAAACCTTCCAACCCAAAAAGGCCTGTGGTGTTGATGGTATCCTAAATGAAATGATAAAATATACAGACCACAAATTCCAATTGGCTATACTTAAACTCTTTAACATCATCCTTAGCTCTGGCATCTAAGCTAATATTTGGAACCAAGGACTGATCACCCAATTGACAAAAGTGGAGACAAATTTGACCCCAATAACTACTGTGAGATATGCATCAACAGCAACCTTGGGAAAATCCTCTGCAATATCATTAACAGCAGACTCGTACATTTCCTCAGTGAAAGCAATGTACTGAGCAAATGTCAAATTGGCTTTTAACAAATTACTGTATGACAAACCCTAATTGACAAAGAAACAAATTGAAATAAAGGCAAAGTCTTCTCAGGCTTTGTTGATTTCAAAAAGCTTTTGACTCAATTTGGCATGAGGGCCTGCTATACAAATGTATGGAAAGTGGTGTTGGGGGAAAAACATACGACATTATAAAATCCATATACACAAACAAGTGTGCAGTTAAAATTGTCAATAAACACACACATTTCGTTCCACAGGGCCCTGGGGTCAGACAGGGATGCAGCTTAAGCCCCACCCTCTTCAACATATATATCAACGAATTGGCGAGGGCACTAGAACAGTCTGCAGCACCGGGCCTCACCCTACTAGAATCTGAAGTTAAATGTCTACTGTTTGCTGATGATCTGGTGCTTCTGTCCCCAACCAAGGGCATACAGCAGCACCTAGATCTTCTGCACAGATTCTGTCAGTCCTGGGCCCTGACAATAAATCTCAGTAAGACAAAAATAATTCTGTTCCAAAAAAGGTCCAGTTGCCAGGACCACAAATACAAATTCCATTGAGACACCGTTGCCCTAGAGCACACAAAAAACTATACATACCTCGGTCTAAACATCAGCGCCACAGGTAACTTCCACAAGGCTGTGAACGATCTGAGAGACAAGGCAAGAAGGGCCTTTTATGCCATCAAAAGGAACATAGAATTTGACATATCAATTAGGATCTGGCTAAAAATACTTGAAAGTGAAAGGAAAGGGGGATACCTAATCAGTTGTACAACAATGCATTCAACTGAAATGTGTTTTCCGCATTTAACACAATCAGTTATAGAAAGCATTGCCCTTCATGGTTGTGAGGTCTGGGTCCACTCACCAACCAAGAATTCACAAAATTAGACAAACACCAAATTGAGACTCTGCATGCAGAATTATGCAAAAATGTCCTCTGTGTACTATGTATAGCACCAAATAATGCATGCAGAGCAGAATTAGGCCGATACCCACTAATGATCAAAATCCAGAAAAGAGCTGTTAAATTCTAAACTCAGCAAAAAAAGAAACATCCTCTCACTGTCAACTGCTTTTGTCAGCAAACTTAACATGTGTAAATATTTGTATGAACATAACAAGATTCAACAACTGAGACATAAACTGAACAAGGTCCACAGACATGTGACTAACAGAAATGGAATAATGTGTTCCTGAACAAACAGGGGGTCAAAATCAAAAGTAACAGCCAGTATCTGGTGTGGCCACCAGCTGCATTAAGTACTGCAGTGCATCTCCTCCTCATGGACTGCACCAGATTTGCCAGTTCTTGCTGTGAGATGTTACCCCACTCTTTCACCAAGGCACCTGCAAATTCCCGGACATTTCTGGGGGGAATGTCCCTAGCCCTCACCCTCCGATCCAACAGGTCCCAGATGTGTTCATTGGGATTGAGATCTGGGCTCTTCGCTGGCCATGGCAGAACACTAACATTCCTGTCTTGCAGGAAATCACGCACAGAACGAGCAGTATAGCTGGTGGCATTGTCATGCTGGAGGGTCATGTCAGGATGAGCCTGCAGGAAGGGTACCACGTGAGGGAGGAGGATGTCTTCCCTCTAACACACAGCGTTGAGATTGCCTGCAATGACAACAAGCTCAGTTCGATGATGCCGTGACACACCGCCCCAGACCATGACGGACCCTCCACCTCCAAATCGATCCCGCTCTAGAGTACAGGCCTCGGTGTAACGCTCAATCCTTTGACGATAAACATGAATACGACCATCACCCCCGATTCGTCAGTGAAGAGCACTTTTTGCCAGTCCTGTCTGGTCTAGCGACGGTGGGTTTGTGCTCATAGGCGACGTTGTTGCCAGTGATGTCTGGTGAGGACCTGCCTTACAACAGGCCTACAAGCCCTCAGTCCAGCCTCTCTCAGCCTATTGCGGACAATCTGAGCACTGATGGAGGGATTGTGCGTTCCTGGTGTAACTCAGGCAGTTGTTACCATCCTGTACCTGTCCCGCAGGTGTGATGTTCGGATGTCCCTGTAGCACTGTCTTAGGCGTCTCACAGCACGGACATTGCAATTTATTGCCCTGGCCACATCTGTTGTCCTCATGCCTCCTTGCAGCATGCCAAAGGCACGTTCACGCAGATGAGCAGGGACCCTGTGCATCTTTCTATTGGTGTTTTTTAGAGTCAGTAGAAAGGCCTCTTTAGTGTCCTAAGTTTTCATAACTGTGACCTTAATTGTCTACCGTCTGTAGGCTGTTAGTGTCTTAACGGTCGTTCCACAGGTGCATGTTCATGAATTGTTTATGGCTCATTGAACAAGCATGGGAAACAGTGTTTAAACCCTTTACAATGAAGATCTGTGAAGTTATTTGGATTTTTACAAATGATCTTTGACAGACAGGGTCCTGAAAAAGGGACATTTCTTTTTTTGCTGAGTTTATAACCACCTAAAAGGAGGCAAGTCCCAAACCTTCCATAACAAAGCCCTCGCCTACAGAGAGATTAACCTGGAGAAGTGTCCCCTAAGCAAGCTTGTCCTGGGGCTCTGTTCACAAACAGACCCCAAAGAGCCCCAGGACAGCAACACAATTAGACTCAACCAAATCATGAGAAAACCAAAAAGATAATTCTTTCCAATTTGTCAAGTAATTAACAAAAAAAACAGAGCAAACTAGAATGCAATTTGGCCCTAAATAGAGTACACTGTGGCAGAATACCTGACCACTGTGACTGACCCAAACTTAAGGAATGCTTAGACTATGTACAGACTCAGTGAGCATAGCCTTGCTATTGAGAAAGGCCGCCGTAGGCAGACCTGCCCTCAAGTGTAACGGTCATCGTACGTAATGGACAAAGGCGCAGCGGGTTGAGTGCTCATCTTAACTTTATTTGAACACATACGAAACAAAACAAGAAAACGATCACACGAACAGTATTGCAGGCTACACACACAGCTATGCAACAATAACTTCCCACAAAGGGACAGCTGAAAACAGGCTACCTAAGTATGACTCTCAATCAGCAACAACGATGTACAGCTGTTCCTGATTGAGAGCCATACCAGGCCAACAAAGAAATACACAACATAGACAGAGCATAGAAATAAGAAATAAGAAATAAGAAATATAGAACATAACCCAAAAACCCCGGAATACTCTAACCAAACACCCCTCTACATAAACACTAACAAACCCCGAACCACATAAAACAAATACCCCCCTGCCACGTCCTGACCAAACTACAATAACAAATAACCCCTTTACTGGTCAGAACGTGACATCAAGAGAAGACAGGCTATGTGCACGTAGCCCACAAAATGAGGTGGAAACTGAGCTGCACTTCCTCACCTCCTGCCAAATGTATTTCCATATTAGAGACACATATTTCCCCCAGATTTCACAATTAATTCGAAAACAAACCCAATTTTGATAAACTCCCATGTCTATTGGGTGAAATATCACAGTGTGCCATCACAGCAGCAAGATTTGTGACCTGTTGCCACAAGAAAATGGCAACCAGTGAAGAACAAACACCATTTTTATGTTTATTTCTTTTCCCTTTTGTACTTTAACTATTTCCACATAATATGGCATTTGTAATGTCTTTATTCTTTTGGAACTTTTGTGAGTGTAATGTTTACTGTAAATGTTTTTATTGTTTATTTCACTTTTGTTTATTATCTATTCCACTTGCCAATAAAGCCCTTAAATTGAAATGAAATTGAATTGAGAGAGAGAGCGAGAGAGAGAAAGAGAGAGAGAAAGAGAGGGGGGTAGAGAGAAAGACTGAGAGAGAGGGGTAGAAAGAAAGAGAGAAGTGCAATGCTAAGGAAAATAATTCAGGATAGAAAAGATTTTACCTTTTCAATCCTGACAGGCACTGAGTGATTTTATGCTTGAGTGCCTTGTATCCCCTTTATTGCTGATAGCTCATTGGGTTACTCACACTGGTGCTCTGCCAAATGTTTGACATCTAAGATGAAAGGATGTTGCTTTGAACACGTATTTACAGATGGCTTTCTCCTGTTACAACACTGAGAGACTTGGATCATCACCGACGTGATGATCCAAGAGAGTCAGCATGTTGATGGGTGGGTCAAGATTTAATCAGAGACATTGGTAGTGATTGAGACGTGACATTTACATTTACATTTACACCCAACACCTGTGTGTGGGTCATATTTAAAGAAAAAAAAAAAAAAAACTTAAACAACTGGATGGGTGTGAAGCACAATATGTAATTCCTTATCACACAGATACAGACACAGCATTTAGATCACTATTATAATAATGGATAAGGGGCCGAAAATCAAAGTGGTGGACAGGAAGTAGAGGGCATGATGGAGTCATACTAATGTTTTCAACTAGATCATAAGCTAGTTTCTATTTGAGAACATCTCATAGATTTGATTGTGGTATCATTACACATAGACTGTACACAGTTATGAATAAACCTTGAGGCCTCTTTAAACCATCCACCCACTCATTGATCGGTCACGACCTGTCCTGTTTAAAAGCCATTGGCTGACTGAGAAAAGCTCCTGACACTTCACCTGGCCCACAGCTCTGTCATGGCAACAACTCTTCTAGAAGGCTGTGTTGACAGATAGATGGCTCTGGAACAGCACAGTGAAGGAGGTGATTGTCAGGTTTTCTTAGTCACTGAGTGTTTTTCAACACAGTGGGCAAGGACAGGTAGGTGTGTTTATTCAGCAGAGATGGAGGAGTGGGAAGGTTGGGTTTGTTCATTTTGGCTGAGAACCAAGGGGACTTTAAAAAGACACTGGTTCAGTGAATCACTAGGCCTTAGTTGTGAACACAAAGCATGGCTAGAGGGTTGATCTGATAACTAGTTATGCCTCTGAGTATATGCAGGGTTAATCAGCTGGTGCTTGATAACATGGTTCTGGTTAAACGTGTGTTGATTTGATTAGACTGAAGCACAGTAGACCATCTCTAGCCCTTTGAACCAGGGCAGGGGTGAGACAGACCTCAAGAGACAGGCACACACACACACACACACACACACACACACACACACACACACACACACACACACACACACACACACACACACACACACACACACACACACATACACCTCTCTCCACACACAGAGGGCCCTATGGGAGTTCTTACAGACCAGGGGTCAATCAGGCAACACACTCTTTCTCCTTTACATTACACTCATGTTTCATCCCATCACATGTTATACTGTACATTTCCATACTGCATGTACTCACAAATTAGCCCATAGTCAACCATTCCACCACGTGTCTTTAAAGCTACTGTGTGGAGACCAGAGATTAAGTTGGGACCTTGGAATATACAATAAATTAGATTGCGTAACATCCCAAGAGTGTGTGTGATTCCATGTTTCTTTCAGCAAATGTGACTATTTATTAATCAAATAAATACCATATGAAGGTAACAAAAGCTCCCTTTTAACTGAAAACCCTCAGTGGATTGGGCTTTCAATCTTAAGTGACTAACACTGAATAGTGATAGAATACTGACTGAATAGCAGCAGCAGCCAGGCAGTCAGGCAAGCACATAGAGGCAGTGGAAGGTTTTGCTCACTGAAGTCTCCAACTCTCCTCTCTCCTCAACATGTCCCCATCATTAACACACTGAGTGAAGACTCCCGCCCCGAGAAAAATATGTATCAATCATCATTGCGTGTGGAGGGAGGAAAGCCCTTCCATTCCCTGCTAGTTTCCACAGAGTACAGTTCTCATAGTACTCAATCACTGCCTTCTATGACATGGACAACAGAGAAATAACAGGATGTCTGTGTAGTGCACTACTTTTGACCATGCCCAATAGGGCTCTTGTCAAAAGTAGTGCACTATGTAGGGAATAGGGTGCCATATGGAACTCAAACCTGAATAAGCAGCAGGAATGAATCGGCTACTGAACCACCACCAGTCTGAATCAACAACGACATACAGACGAATGACAAATACAGCCCCAGAGGCTAACAAATGGGATAGTTTTCTCCCCAAAACGACAGAGCATTATGGCTTGTGGATGGATGGCTGCTAAAAATAGGTCTGACATGAACAAGTTCTGTTAAACTTAAGGGGTTTACGCACTGATGAGCAGAGCTGCTCCTTCGATTTGGGAGATTGTGTTCCACTTAAGCAGCCGGGGCTTTTCCCAAGCAGAACAGGACATGCAGAGCAATGACTATAACGTCCTCGTTCACATGATCAAATCAAATCAAATCGCATTTTATTCCTCACATGCTTTGTAAACAACAGGTGTAGACTAACAGTGAAAGGCTTACTTATGGGAATAAATACAGTGAATAACGAAAAACAATAACAATGTAGAAAATAACATGACTATATACAGGGAGTAGTAATAACATGGCTATATACAGGGACTAGTAATAACATGGCTATATACAGGGACTAGTAATAACATGGCTATATACAGGGACTAGTAATAACATGGCTATATACAGGGAGTAGAAAATAACATGGCTATATACAGGGAGTAGTAATAACATGGCTATATACAGGGAGTAGTAATAACATGGCTATATACAGGGAGTAGTAATAACATGGCTATATACAGGGACTAGTAATAACATGGCTATATACAGGGAGTAGTAATAACATGGCTATATACAGGGAGTAGTAATAACATGGCTATATACAGGGAGTAGTAATAACATGGCTATATACAGGGACTAGTAATAACATGGCTATATACAGGGAGTAGTAATAACATGGCTATATACAGGGAGTAGTAATAACATGGCTGTATACAGGGAGTAGTAATAACATGGCTGTATACAGGGAGTAGTAATAACATGGCTGTATACAGAGAGTACCAGTACTGAGTCAATGTGAAGGGGTGCGAGGTAATAACATGGCTATATACAGTAAGGGAAGACCCCCATGAAATTGACAAAAATGAATGGGAACATATTGGCACCGTACGAAACATATACATGATGTACAATACCACTCATTTGGACGCAGTTTCATTCAAAACATATTGCAAATGTCATATGGCAAATGCCAAGTGTCACACAGCAAAAATCCAATAGATGGCGAGCGCGCTCCACCGTAACTTTTACTTATTGCAAATGTAACACAAGTCAAGACCCAAGAGTAAAATTTAGAAAATATGTTTTTTTTCCCGAAAACGTATCACCCCCTTAACCTGTTATGGCTAGGGGGCAGTATTTTCACGGCTGGATAAAAAACTTACCCGATTTAATCTGGTTACTACTCCTGCCCAGTAACTAGAATATGCATATAATTATTGGCTTTGGATAGAAAACACTCCAAAGTTTCTAAAACTGTTTGAATGGTGTCTGTGAGTATAACAGAACTCAAATGGCAGGTAAAAACCTGAGAGATTCCTTTACAGGAAGTGGCCTGTCTGACCATTTCTTGAACTTCTTTGCCATCTCTATCTTTTACAAAGGATCTCTGCTCTAACGTGACACTTCCTACGTCTTCCATAGGCTCTCAGAGCCCGGGAAAAAACAGAATGTTGTCATCCCAGCCCCAGGCTGAAACACATTATCGCCTTTCTCAAGTGGCCGATCAAGGGACTGTGGGCTTAGGCGCGTGCCCTGGCCGCCCCCGTCTTTGTGATTTTTCCTCTGTTTGCCGAAAAGGAGATTCCCGGTCGGAATATTATCGCTTTTTTACGAGATAAATTGCATAAAAATAGATTTTAAACAGCGGTTGACATGCTTCGAAGTACGGTAATGGAATATTTAGAATTTTTTTGTCACGAATTGCGCCATGCGCGCGACCCTGATTTACCATTTCGGATAGTTTCTGGAACGCACGAACAAAACGCCGCTATTCGGATATAACGATGGATTATTTGGGACCAAACCAACATTTGTTATTGAAGTAGCAGTCCTGGGAGTGCATTCTGACGAAGACAACAAAAGGTAATCAAACTTTTATAATAGTAAATCTGATTTTGGTGAAGGCTAAACTTGCTGGGTGTCTAAATAGCTAGCCCGTGATGGCTGGGCTATGTACTTAGAATATTGCAAAATGTGCTTTCACCAAAAAGCTATTTTAAAATCAGACATATCGAGTGCATAGAGGAGTTCTGTATCTATAATTCTTAAAATAATTGTTATGCTTTTTGTGAACGTTTATCGTGAGTAATTTAGTAAATTGTTAGTAAATTCCCCGGAAGTTTGCGGGGGGTATGCTAGTTCTGAACGTCACATGCTAATGTAAAAAGCTGTTTTTTTGATATAAATATGAACTTGATTGAACAAAACATGCATGTATTGTGTAACATAATGTCCTAGGTGTGTCATCTGATGAAGATCATCAAAGGTTTGTGCTGCATTTAGCTGTCTTCTGGGTTTTTGTGACATTATATGCTAGCTTGAAAAATGGGTGTCTGATTATTTCTGGCTGGGTAGTCTGCTGACATAATCTAATGTTTTGCTTTCGCTGTAAAGCCTTTTTGAAATCGGACAGTGTGGTTAGATAAAGGAGAGTCTTGTCTTTAAAATGCTGTGAAATAGTCATATGTTTGAAAAATTGAAGTTTTTGTATTTTTGAGGAATTTGTCATTTGCGCCACACCTATCATTGGATATTGGAGCAGGTGTTCCGCTAGCGGAACGTCTAGATGTAAGAGGTTAAGAAAGTGCTTTCTGGACCATTTTTCGAAATTCTTTTGATTTCTTTGTCAATTACACATGTATAAGAACTGTATGAACATACTTTTGTCATATTTTATTGACTTTTCTTTTGCTTGTCCATAAGGCATATGTTTTGTCCATTTGCAATATGATTTCATAGGAAGTCAAAAGTCGAAGTCAAAAGTAACTTTTATTTTCTTTCTTTTTTGCCAAATGCCATAAGAAATGTCCAAATTGAATGTCCAATAACTTTTTGGTCAATTATACATGTCAATTATACATGTATTGAATGTGCCAAATCACAGATAAAATCCAATAGATGGCGAGCGCGCTCCACCGTGAATTTTCTTATTGCAAATGTAACACAAGTCAAGACCCAAGAGTAAAATTGTGAAAATATAAACATTTTTGCAAAAACTTATCACCCATTTAAAAGTGCTTTCTGAACTGTTTTTCGAAATTCTTCCAATTTTTTTGTCAATTATACATGTATAAGAACTGTATGAACATACTTTTGTCATATTTTATTGTCATTATTTTTTCATTTTTTTACTTGTCCATAAGGCAGTTTTGTCCATTTGCAATATGATTTCATAGGAAGTCAAAAGTCAATGTCAAAAGTCACTTTTCTTTCTTTTTTTTGCCAAATGCCATAAGAAATGTCCAAATGCAATATGAAAGTATTGAATGTGCCAAATCAGGATGCTTGTCCATTTGCCATGTACGATCATAGGAAGTCGGTTTCCAAACCCAAAAGTCAGTGAACCATGTCCAAATGGCATTTATACTGCCCAAATGATATATAGCCCTACGTTAAGCCATTAATCAACCTAGATGGTCTATTTGTCATGTATAATGAGGGAGAAGTGGGACTCTGTTGTTTTTTAAAGATTTTTTGAAAAACGTCCAAAATGATCAGGGGCGGGCCCTATTGAATGGGCACGGGTGGGGTGTGCTCCCTACCCAACCGTATACCCATTGCTCCCCCCTAAAGGCATTAAAAACCATTTTAAAAATGTGCTTCTGATAACCCATTCCAATCACCAGGTGCACGGCTGTCCAATTGCAATATGTTTCAATGGGCATTTACCATCACGAATTTGACATCCTCAAAAATACTGCAGAAATGCATAATTGACTGGCCCGATGAACTTGAGATGGCCGGGCAGTGCTAGTGGTTCCTCTCCATCACTCGATGGTGACATGAGAGAAGTCGGACTCTGTCGTTTTTTAAAGATTTATTGTAAAACGTCCAAAATGACTAGGGGCGCCCCGTACTGGTGGACCCCTTGCACCCCCCTAAAGGTATTTTAAACCATTATAAAAATGTTATCCTGGTAACCGTTCCAATCACCAGGCGCACGGCTGTCCATTTGCAATATGTTTCAATGGGCAATTTGACATGCTCAAAAAAACTGCAGGAATGTGAAATTGACTGTCCCGATGAACTCGGGATGGCCGGGCAGTGATTCTGGTTCCTCTCCATCGCTCGTTGGTGTTGATTTCAGAATGTCATTTTGGTGATGGTTTATCACTGTTTAAACATATTGCAAATGGACAAAAGTCAGCCAGAAAGTCACCATCCATCAGTCAATTAGATATCATTCTGACACCAAACTGATACAAATTGACACCACACCCACTTTTTCCCACACCATGTCACTCCATCCTAGCTGTGTGTGTGTTTGTGAGTTTTTCTTGGAAATCTGATGGGATAAATGACTGATTTACAGTTCATGAGGGTTGCCTAATCTCACATATTAAGTTTTGAAAAGATCTGACCTTTATAACCCTTCAGAACAGCATCTATGACACCATTTTAAGGCACTTCCGGTTGGCACAAGAAGCTAAAAGTAAACACATATCCTGATTGGGGTATGCTCTTACAGAATCCTGAGTTTAACGTCTTTACTTTAATAATTGACTGATCTACACAGGTTTGAATGCAGTGAGTTTCACAAACTGCAGGTTTGGTACATTAAATTACGATAGATAAATGTCTGGTTCTATTTTTCCTGACACCGTTGGTTCATGTACTTTGACGTGAAGTGGTCAAATTAGCGCTCTATTTTCATTTTTGACCTTTAATCCCAGAAATATTGCCTTAACTCATAAAGTGTTGAGGCCTCGACTCCATCTTGTTCGGGGGCCAACTGCCCATTATGCCAAACCTATGCTCACCAAGTTTTGTCTTTTCCATTTAGGAGAAAAGCCCACGTCGTGATTGGGGATGTTTTGTACATTTGCAATATGATTCCATTCGCCCTCTGGTGCTATTTTCCGGGACAGGTGAAAAATGACCAACATTTGAAAATGTTGTCTTCCCGGAAGATCCGGCCCCGGTGCACGGCCCGGCGCCATCCGCGAATTTTACAAACATTTGCGGACGTCTAGTAAGGGACCGTATATTTGCAATATGGAGTTTCTCATCAATCATACAGCAAATGCCAAAATGTTCCCTTCATGTATGGGAGTACCAGTACTGAGTAAATGTGCAGGGGTACGAGGTAATAACATGGCTATATACAGGGAATAGACAACACTCTGAAGTTTCTAAAACTGTTTGAATGATGTCTGTGAGTATAACAGAACTCATATGGCAGGCAAAAACCTGCGAAAAAATCCAACCAGGAAGTGGAGGATCTGAGGCTGTAGTTTTTTCAAGTGATTGCCTATCCAACACACAGTGACTTAGGGTTCATTTTTACACTTCCTAAGGCTTCCACTAGATGTCAACAGTCTTTAGAAAGTTGTTTGAGGCGTCATTGGTGAACAGAGAGCGAACAAAGGTAGTTGGAAGTTGTTGACTCAGGAAAGCACATGAGTTCATTGGCACACATTCACGTGAGAGGTAGCTGTGTTCCAAAACGTTTTTCAAGACATTGGAATCGTCCGGTTGGAATATTATTGAAGTTCTAATAAAAAGGCCCTAACGATTGACGCTATACAATGTTTGACATGTTTGAACGAACGTAAATATAACTTTTTTTGACTTTTCGTCGTGACATTTTGGCCACGGTTCCTACACTTGGAGTAGCTTAGTGAACGCGCAAACAACAAGGAGCTATTTGGACATAAATTATGGACTTTATCGAACAAAACAACATTTATTGTGGACCTGGGATTCCTGGAAGTGCCTTCTGATGAAGATCATCAAAGGTAAGTGAATATTTCTAATGCTATTTATGATTTTAGATGACTCCAACATGGCGGGTATCTGTATTGCTTGATGTCTTTTTCTGAGCGCAGTACTCAGATTATTGCAGTGTGCTTTCCCGTGAAGCTTTTTTGAAATCTGTCACAGCAGTTGCATGAAGGAGATGTTCACCTATAATTCTTTGAATAACAGTTTAATATTTTATCAACGTTTATGATGAGTATTTTTGTAAATTGTTGTGCTGATTCACCGACAGTATTGGAGGCAAAATATTTTCTGAACATCATGCGCCAATATAAAATGGGTTTTTTGGATATAAATATCAACTTGATCAAACATAAAATGCATGTATTGTGTAACATGATGGCCTAGGAGTGTCATCTGATGAAGATCATCAAAGGTTAGTGCATAATTTTAGCTGGTTTTCTGTTTTTTGTGACGCCTGTCCTTGCTAGGAAAATGGCTGTGTGGTTTTTCTTGTGTTGGAACTGTCCTAACATAATCTAACTTTATGCTTTCACCGTAAAGCCTTTTTGAAATCGGACAATGTGGTTACATTAAGGAGATGTGTATCTTTAAAATGGTGTAAAATAGTCATATGTTTGAGAACTTTGAATTATGAAATTTTGTGGTTTTGAATTTGGCGCTCTGATTTTTCACTGGCTGTTGAATAGTGTGAACCGTGGGTGGGTGGACGACAAATGGAGGGGGGTGGAGACAATCACAAAGACTGGTGAAACAGATCAGGGTGCAACATCACTAGCTTATAATAATAATAATAATAACATTACTTGCTATCACTAATAGCCAGCTACCAATGATGAAATGGCTTTGCTAGTTATCACCATTTTTGCTTAAACACTAGCTAGTTAGCTAGTTAGTAAGTTAGTCTTAAAATTGGAACCACTCATGTTAGTGTGCTGACAAAGTATGCTAGCTAGCCAATTTACCAGCTACCTAGCTAGAGGCTGTACCTGAGTTCAAAGGTTAGATAACTAGTTAGCTAGCATGGTAATCCAAAAAAGCTAGTTAAACAAATTGCATGGAAACTCTGTCATATCAATGTTAGCTAGCTAGCTGGCAGCTAACATTTGCTAGCTAGCGAAGGGAGACACCAAATGTGATCTACTTAGTTAGCTATATCATGCCAATGATTGTCTCATGCTAAATCATCGAGCAGAATGTCTATATTCAAAAATATGTTTTAGGTTTTGCCTAATGCTAGCTAACTGGCTAGCGAATGTTTCCTAGCTAACTATGTAGGACAGAGGTGCTAGCAAACATTAGCTAGCTAGCTAGCCACTTAGCTAGCTGAGCAGCATGCTAAATCATCCAGCAGAACTTCTTTATTCAAAAGTTAAACAAATTGCACAGAGAATTGACCCTTTCTTATCGTCAACATTTTTATCTTGTGAACAATGTTTATTTCGCGCAATCTCTTCTGTGTGGACTTTGCACACTTCTCATATCCACGTCCATCATAATTATTCACGAGACACTGTCACATGATGTCAGTGTCAACCCATTCTGTGTACCTTCCAGGTCGTCTTTATTTCTAGCGCGTTTCACAGATCTCACAAAGTCTGGGAATTTTTCAGAAACCAGCGAACCACACCAATAATATGGCTAGCGATCTTGAAATGAAGCCATTATTTCTGGAATAAATAAGTGTACCAATGCATCATCAGGGTTTCAAATGTGGGGCAAGACAAATCATGGGAGTTGTTCTGAAAACCAACCATTTCTGTTCCTGGGACAGAGCATCACACCCAAAAGTGAGAAAGTAACTATTGTTTAACTGTGCAACCGTTGAACATAAGGTTGCATGATGCTATATAAGGGTTCAATATTATAGAGGTTTTTAAGTGCATTTATTAATGGTTAATAGCTGGAAGTAAATAGTGGCTCACTATTTGGCAAGCACTGACTGGCTATCACACTAATTTGGCCAATTTGTTATAACCCGTTTATTAATGGTTTATAGTGCATTTATAAATTATTAAATAAACGCTAAAAACATAATTACAAACCCTTTATAAGTCCTTTACAAATGGAACCTTATTGTAAAGTGTTACCAAAAATGGTATTGAGACTTCCTTCTCATTAGAGATCTCGCTCCAGCTGCTGTTAACAAAGAGACACACCCCTCCTTCATTGGTCTTACACGAGTCTGCCATCCGTTATTGACGAAGCATAGAAAAACCAGCAAGATGTACAGTACCAGTCTAAGGTTTGGACACACCTACTCATTCAATTGTTTTTCTTTATTTTTGCTATTTTCTACATTGTAGAATATTAGTGAAGACATCACAACTATGAAATTACACTTATGGAATCATGTAGTAACCAAAAAAGTGTTCAACAAATCAAAATATATTTTTGTTTTTAGATTCTTCAAAGTAGCCACCCTTTGCCTTGATGACGGCTTTGCACAGTCTTGACATTCTCTCAACCAGCTTCACCTGAATGCTTTTCCAACAGTCTTGAAGGAGTTCCCACATATGCTGAGCACTTGTTGGCTGCTTTTCCTTCACTCTGCGGTCCAATTCATCCCAAATCTTCTCAATTGGGTTGAGTTCAAGTGATTGTGGAGGCCAGGTCACCTGATGCAGCACTCCATCACTCTCCTTCTTGGTCAAATAGCCCTTACACAGCCTGGAGGTGTGTTGGGTCATTGTCCTGTTGAAAAACAAATGATAGTCCCACTAAGCGCAAACCAGATGGGATGGTGTATCACTGCAGAATGCTGTGGTAGCCATGCTGGTTAAGTGTTCCTTGAATTCTAAATAAATCACCATCAGTGTCACCATGTAACGGCCGTCGTAGGAAGTGGACCAAAATGCAGCAGGTGCTCATATTTAATTTATGATGAACATTACACAAAAACAACAAAATGAAAAAACGAACAACAGCTAGACAGTCTTGCAGGCTAAACATAACAATGCAAAAACAACCTCCCACAATTCCCACAACAAACACACCCCTATACATAGGACCTTCAATCAGAGGCAACGAGGAACAGCTGCCTCCAAATGAAGGCCCAATCCCAATTAACTAAACATAGAACTAAACACCCTAGATCTAACATAGAAATACACAACATAGCACCTAACCAAAAACCCCGGACAAATCTAAACAAACACCCCTCTACAAAACACATATACCAACAAACCCCGAACCACATAAAACAAACACCCCCTGCCACATCAGGATGTGACAGTACCCCCCCCCCCCCCCCCCCCCCCCCCAAAGGTGCAGAACCCAGATGCACCTCACAAAAAAAAATATCTACAAAAATAAACCCCTCAAACTAAAGGGAGGGAAGTGAGGGTGGCTACCGTCACCGACGGTTCCCGTGCTACACCCCCCCAATCCTCCTACTGTGGAGGTGGCTCAGGCTCTGGCCTTAGTCCCCCACCTAACCTGTCCACCCCCGCTGAATGCCTCTGGCTGAAGCGCATCGCTGTAGACCTCGGGCTGAAGCGCTTCGCTGTAGACCTCAGGCAGAAGGGCGACTCTGGGAGCTCCGGACTGTAGGTCGACTCTGGGGGTTCCGGACAGTAGGGCGACTCTGGGAGCTCCGGACTGTAGGGCGACTCTGGCTGTGCCGATTCCGGACTGTAGGCCGTCTCACTCGGTTCCGGACTGTAGGCCGTCTCACTCGGTTCCGGACTGTAGGCCGTCTCACTCGGTTCCGGACTGTGGGCCATCTCTAGATGGGGCACTGTCGCCGGACACTCTGGACGGGGCACTGTTGCCGGAAGCTCTGGACGGGGCACTGTTGCCGGAAGCTCTGGACGGGGCACTGTTGCCGGAAGCTCTGGACGGGGTACTGTCGTCGAAAGCTCTGGACTGGGCTGAAGCACTGGAAGCCTGATGCGTGGGGCTGGTAGTGGAGGTACCAGACTGGAGACACGCACCCCAAGGCTATTGCGAGGAGCAGGAACAGGACGAGTTGGACTGGGCTGACGCACTGGAAGCCTGGTGCGTGGTGCTGGCTTAGGATGTGCCAGACTGGAAACACGCACCTCAGGGCTAGTGCGAGGAGCGGGAACAGGATACACTGGGCCGTGAAGGCGCACTGGCGGTCTCGAGCGCAGTACTGGCACCACCCTTACTGGCTGGATGCCCGCTTCCCCCTGGCAAATGCGGGACGCTGGTACCGTGCACACCGGCCTGTGAATGCTTGGCCTCGACGCCGTGCGTATCAACCCATAGCACGGGACCTGACCAATAACAGGCTGCTTCCGATAAGCACGGGGAGTTGGCTTGGGGCTTAACCCTGGCCCAGCCAAACTACCCGTGTGCCCCCCCAAAAAAATGTATTGGGGCTGCCTCTCAGGCTTAAATGCCAACCGTGTACCCCTGTAACAGTCCCGGTTTTCTCCAGCCTTCCTCCATGGTCCCTTTCCGGCTAATATCTCCTCCCAAGTCCATGACTCAAAATAATTCCTTTCATGCTCCGTACTCCGCAGCTTGGTCCGTTGTAGGTGGGAGGTTCTGTAACGGCCATCGTAGGAAGTGGACCAAAATGCAGCGGGTACGTGAATACTCATATTTAATTTATGACGAACATTACACAAAAACAACAAACCAAAAAAACGAATGACAGCTAAACAGTCTTGCAGGCTAAACATAACAACGCAAAAACAACCTCCCACAATTCCCACAACAAACACACCCCTATACATAGGACCTTCAATCAGAGGCAACGAGGAACAGCTGCCTCCAATTGAAGGCCCAATCCCAATTAACTAAACATAGAACTAAGCACCCTAGATCTAACATAGAAATACACAACATAGAACCTAACCAAAAACCCCAGACAAATCTAAACAAACACCCCTCTACAAAACACATATACCAACAAACCCCGAACCACATAAAACAAACACCCCCTGCCACGTCCTGACCAAACAATAATAACAAATAACCCCTTTACTGGTCAGGACGTGACACACCAGCAAAGCACTCCCACACCATCACACCTCCTCCTCCATGCTTCACAGTGGGAACCACACATGTGGAGATCATCTGTTCACCTACTCTGCGTCTCACAAAGAAACGGCGATTGGAACCAAAAATCTGAAATGTTTGACCAAAGGACAGATTCCCACCGGTATAATGTCCATTTCTCGTGTTTCTTGGCCCAAACAAGTCTCTTCTTATTATTAGTATTGGTTTCTTTGCAGCAATTCGACCATGAGGAACTGATTCACACAGTCTCCTCTGAACAGGGGTTGCAGGTAGCCTAGTGGTTAGAGCATTGTGCCAATAACCGAAAGGTTACTGGATTGAATCCCTGAGTTTACAAGGTAAAAATCTGTCGTTCTGCCCTGAACAAGGTAGTTAACTCACTGTTCCTTCATTGTAAATAAGAATTTGTTCTTAGCAGACTTGCCTAGTTAAATAAAGGTACAATTAAAAACAGTTGATGTTGACATGTGTCTGTTACTTGAACTATGCGAGGAGCAATCTGAGATGCAGTTAATTGCTGATTTCTGAGAATGGTAACTCTAATGATCTTGTCCTCTGCAGCAGAGGTATCTCTGGGTCTTCCTTTCCTGTGGCGGTCCTCATGAGAGCCAGGTTCATCATAGCGCTTGATGGTTTTTGAGACTGCACTTGAAGAAACCTTCAAAGTTCTTGACATTTTCCAGATTGACTGACCTTCATGTCTTAAAGTAATGATGGACTGTCGTTTCTCTTTGCTTATTTGAGATGTTCTTGCCATAATATGGACTTGGTCTTTTACCAACTAGGTCTATCTTCTGTGTACCACCCCTACCTTGTCACAACACAACTGATTGGCTCAAACGCATTAAGAAGGAAAGAAATTCCACAAATTAACTTTTAACAAGGCACACATTGAAATGCATTCCATGAAGCTGGTTGAGAGAATGCCAAGAGTGTGCAAAGCTGTCATTGATGCAAAGGGTGGCTACTTTGAAGAATCTCAAATATAAAATACATTTTGATTTGTTTAGCAATTATTTGGTTACTACATAATTCCATATGTTTTATTTAATAGTTTTGAGGTCTTCACTATTATTCTACAATATAGAATATAGTAAAAATAAAGAAAAACCCTTCAATGAGTATGTGTGTCCAAACTTTTGACTGGTACAGTATATTCATATCTTTGTTCAGCCACGACTCTGAGAAACATAGGATATTACAGTTAGATCCCATTGATAGGATAGTCTCGAGCGGAGCTTATCCAGTTTGTTCTCCATTGACTGCACATTTGCGAACAGAACAGAGGGCAATAGCGTTCTTGTCAGGATGCCACCTCGCCTGCCTCTCTTTCGCCACCGCTTCCTCTTTCAAGTCCCGGGGATTAGGGCCTGGTCTGGAGTAAGCAGAACGTCTACAGCTGCCGACTCGTTGAAGTAGAAAGGTTAGTGATCGCTGTTCTGATGTCCAGAAGCTGTTTTCGGTCATAGGAAATTGTGGCGGAGACATTATGTACAAAAAAAAGTTTGGATCAGCGTAAGAAACACACAAAACAGCAGAATTGGTCAGGAGCCGCTAAGAAAAAAACAAGAGAAAAAAAACTACAACCTTTCATTCGATAGAATGAAGCCATCCTGGATTTCGTTTTCTCATGATTTAGTAAATGAGAATATTGACTTGCATGGCACCGTACTGTATGCGTTGCCATACTTCACATACTACAAGGGTCACACAGGATGTTATTAACATATGCCACAGGCTGACAAGCTTTTTTTCAAGGACAATCAGAGCGTAGATTCTCCCTCTGTTCGTCTGTTATCACTCTCTTCTCTCTGTCTAGTAATATTCCTCAGGGTCACAGTCTGGGAGACGGACGCACACACACACACACACACACACACACACACACACACACACACACACACACACACACACACACACACACACACACACAGACACACACACACACACACACACACGACACAGCACACACACAGACACACACACACACACACACACACACACACACACACACACACACACACACACACACACACACACACACACACACACACACACACACACACACACACACACACACACACACACACTAGTCTTTCTATGGTGGGAGAGAGAGAGTGGAGCCAGTGGGACTGTGATGGGCTCCTGATTGTCAGACTGCGTGCCAGCCCTGATGCATCTGCACCTCCTTCTCCCATCATCCCCTCCTCTCATCATCCCCTCCTCCCATCACTCCATCTCCCTCCATCCTATCTCAGCCCAATCACTGCCATTGCTCTGCACTGCTCCAATCTACCTGTCTTTGTCTTGTTTGGATGATGCTATCCTGTCTCTGGATGTGGTTAAAACTATAGTCCATCTGTCTCCAGACTCAGTATAACACAGTTTAACATGATGGTACAGAGAAAACACTGAGAAAAGTGAGTCACCGTGCATACGGTATGTCTAGGTGCTTTTGGTACAGAAACATACAGGTTGTATACTTACTGTTCCCCTGAACGTGCACGCACATGCGCATGCGTGCACACACACACACACGTGCATGCACACGCACACGCACACACACACACACACACACACACACACACACACACACACACACACACACACACACACACACACACACACACACACACACACACACACACACACACACACACACACACACACACACACACAGTCCTCTGTCAGGGTCCAGCTGTGTAAATAGGTACATACATTTAGAAGTCCCCTGGAATTAGACTGTCAGGCTGGGTAGCTGCTGGTAATAAGTGTAATTAATGAACATTCATTACCAACACGTCATGTTGTTCTGTTACATGGCCACTCACTCCTCAACTCCAAGGTCAACACAGTAACCCAGTTCATAATTACAGTGTCAGAACTCACAAAATGTGTGTGTATGTGTGTGCATACGTGCTCACATGCGTGTTTGTTTGAGCGTAATGCATGTCTGTCTATGTATGTGCCTCCCACATTGCTCCCATATCGACAAATACCAACAGATGCCAATACAGAGTTGATCAGTCCATTCAGAAGGTATACCTAGCAATTCATATAAAACAAATTAGTTCTGGTTCTCCCAAGTGGCGCAGCAGTGAGGTGTCACTACAGACCCGGGTTAGATCCCAGGCTGTGTCACAACTGGCTGTGACCGGGAGTCCCATAGGGCGGCGCACAATTGGCTCAACGTTGTCCGGGTTAGGGGAGGGTTTGGCTGGGGGGGGGGGGGGGGCTTTACTTGGCTCGTTGCACTCTAGTGACTCCTTGTGGTGGGCCAGGTGCCTGCAGGCTGACGTCATCAGTTGAACGGTGTTTCCTCTGACACATTGGTGCAGCTGGCTTCTGGGTTAAGCGGGTGAGTGTTAAGGAGCATAGTTTGGCGGGTCACGTTTCAGAGGACACATGACTCAACATTTGCCTCTCCTGAGCCTGTTGGGGAGTTGCAGTGATGAGACAAGATCGTAATTGAAATTGGTAGATAAAGGGGGTAAAATACACCACACACAAAAAATGTAATTTTATTTGTTCATATTTGCCTTTGTATTGGCCCTGCAGCTGTTCAGAGGAGAACTGGCAATCCCTCCCAATCTGGAAACCTGTTCAAGAGCTGCGCCACAAATGGAGAGAGAGAGAGATGCTTTATTGTAAGTAGGGTTGCAAAGGGAGGGTATATTACTGGAAACTTTTGAAGTTTACCAGTAAACTGCCAGAATTTTGGTAACTTTCAAGGAATATATGGATTTTTTTCAGTTGATATCTAGTGGCCTTTTTGGGTACTTCAGTTTATCACAGGTGGATGCTATTGGTGTTTTTTACAAACTTTTTTATTTTACTATGTCAATATGTTTTTGTTGTAAATGTCTTGGAGCCAAACTGTTGGCAGTTGTGTAAAAAGATAATAGTTGGAAGAGTTGAGAGTTAATAAAAAAAAATGCCATTGTTGATTAGATGCTTTTTTCGTTAATTAGGTTATTTTCTATTGAACCATATGGTCTATCCACTAGAATGGACAATATGAACACATAAATAAAATATGAATACTATATATGATTACATTTTTAAGTTCTTGAAGTATAAATGACCAAAGTTACCATAGATTTCCATAGATGACCTCTTAATTACCAAAATTACCGAAGACTTTCACTTTGGTAAATTACTGGTAAGTAATGGCATACAGCGCCTTGAGAAAGTATTCACACCCCTTTACTTTTTCCACATGTTGTTGTCCTTAACAAATTGCATAATAAGTTGCATGGACTCATTCTGTGTTCAATAATAGTGGTTAACATCTCTGTACCCCACACATACAATTATCTGTAAGGTCCCTCAATCGAGTAGCGAATTTCAAGTACAGATTCAACCACAAATACCAGGGAGATTTTTCAATGCCTGGCAAAACAAGGCACTTGTCATGCCATGATCTGTTTCACCTTGTCACGTCCTGACCATAGTAAGTTGTTATTTTCTATGGTAGAGTAGGTCAGGGCGTGACAGGGGGTGTTTGTCTGTTTTTGTATTTCTATGTTCAGTTTCTAGTTTTGTATTTCTATGTTGGTGTTGTTTGGGTTGATCTCCAATTGGAAGCAGCTGATCCTCGTTACCTCTAATTGGAGGTCATATTTATGTTGACGTTTGTCCCACCTGTGTTTGTGGGTGAATATATTTTGAGTAATGTGTTTTCTCTCTGCGTCACAGTTTGTTGTTTTTGTGTTTCAAGTATTAGTGTATTGCATTTCAGTTTCACGTTAAATATGTAACGGCGTTGGTAGTCGTGTTGTTAGGAATGAGGCGCAGGAAGCAACGAGCACAGGGAGTGTTGTTTTTTAATAACACTTTGAGAGAAGAAAACAAAGTTCCCAAACACAGGGGAATAAATATAAGGTACGACAATGCCAAGCCGACACGAACTAGACAGTCGAATACAACAATTAACCCCGCACGACAAAACTAAATATCCCCTCTAATGGCTAATTGACCACAGGTGTCTAAAATTAAAAAAAGGGAAAAGCAAAAGGGAATCGGTGGCAGCTAATAGGCCGGTGACGACGACCGCCGAGCGCCACCCGAGCAGGAGGGGGCGCCACCGTCGGTGGGAATCGTGACAAAATAAAATATGTGGAACTACGAACACGCTGCATTTTGGTCCGATCCTTTTGACAGCCGTGACACACCTGTCCTTGTGCTTGTCTCCACCCTCCTCCAGGTGTTGCCCATCTTCCCCATTATCCCCTAGATATTTTACCTGTGTTCTCGGTTTGTCTGTTGCCAGTTCGTCTTGTTTGTTCAAGTCAACCAGCGTTTTGTCTCAGCTCCTGCTTGTCTCCAGTCTCTTTTTCTCGTTCTCTTGGTTTTGACCCTTGCCTGTCCTGACTCTGAGCCTGCCTGCTGTCCTGTGCCTTTGTCCCTACTCTGGATTACCAACCTCTGCCTGAACTGACCCTGAGCCTGCCTGTCTTCCTGTACCTTTACCCCACTACTCTGGGTTACCGACCTCTGCCTGACCTGACCCGGGGCCTGCCTGCCATCCTGTACCTTGGCCCCAGTACTCTGGATTATCGACCCCTGCCTGCCTTGACCTGTCTTTTGCCTGCCTCTGTTGCAATAAACATTGTTACTTCAACACTGTCTGCACTTGTGTCTTACCTGAAACCTGATATACTGATTGGTAGATGTGTAAAAAAGCAGACCCTGAATATCCCTTTGAGCATGGTGAAGTTATTAATTAGGCTTTGGATGGTTTATCAATACACCCAGTTACTACAAAGATACAGTTACAGAGTTTAATGGTTGTGATATGAGAACTGTGAATGGATCAACAACATTGTAGTTACTCAACAATACTAGCCTAATTGACAGAGTGAAAAGAAAGAAGCCTGTACAGAACAAAAATATTCCAAAACATGAATCCTGTTTGCAACAAGGCACTTAAGTAATACTGCAAAAAATGTAGCAAATAAATTAACTTTATGTCCTGAATACAAAGTGTTATGTTTGGGGCAAATCCAACAGAATACATCACTGAGTACCACTCTTCATATTTTCAAGTGGTGGCTGCATCATGTTATGGGTATGCTTGTCATTGGCAAGTACTAGGGAGCTTTTTAGGATAAAAATAAATGGAATACAGCTATAAGCACAGGAAAAATCCTAGAGGAAAACCTGGCTCAGTCTGTATTCCAACAGACACTGGGAAACAAATTCACCTTTCAGCAGAATAATAACCTAAAACACAAAGTAAAATATACACTGGAGTTGCTTACCAAGACGAGTGGCCTAGTTACAGTTTTAACTTAAATCGTCTTGAAGATTTATGGCAAGACTTGAACATGGCTGTCTAGCAATGGTCAACAATCAACTTAACAGAGCTTCAAGATTAAAAAAAGAAATAATGCCAAATATTGTCAAATCAAGGTGTGTAAAGCTCTTAGAGACTTACCCAAAAAGACTCACAGCTGTAATCGCCACTAAAGGTGCTTCTACAAAGTATTTACTCAGGGGTGTGAGTACTTCTGTAAATGAGATATTTCTGTATTTAATTTTCAATAAATTTGCAAACATTTCATAAACTTATTTTCATTTTGTCATTATGGGGTATAGTGTGTAGATGAGTGAGAGAAAAAAGTATATTTAATCCATTTCAAATTCAGGCTGTAACACAACAAAATGTGGAATAAGGGGTATGAACACATTCTGAAGTAGAGTACACCCATGTGGAGAGAGTCAAGGCCATACAGTGCTCTGTAAGTCACCCTTTCAACCTTCATTCACCGGGCTGCAACCCCTAAACCTCAGCTCCACTGTACCTTTTCAATAGGGAGAGAGAGAAGGAAAGAGAGATGGTATGGGAAAACAGAGGGGAGAAAGATATATTGAGAAAGAGAGAGCCTGAAGGCCCCTGGTGTAACTCAATATATCCAGTGCAACATTTAAACCAACCTAACCTAAACACACCATCTCTCTCTCTCTCTCTCTCTCTCTCTCTCTCTGGCAGTAGCAGTATTAGCGCTAAGACCCCACAGACAGAAGTAGTGTTAAGAGGCAGAACGTGGCAGAACACATGCCTGAACAAAGCAGGCCACTTGAGCTGAGTGAGTCTCTAAGTGGAAGGGGATATTGCAGTAACGTGATCCTCCAAATGGGGTTATGAGAAGAGACAGGGAGTGAACGGCACCGTCTCCCTCCCTCCCTCGCTCCTTCCCCCTTCACTCACTCTCACTCACTCACTCACTCACTCACTCACTCACTCACTCACTCACTCACTCACTCACTCACTCACTCACTCACTCACTCACTCACTCACTCACTCACTCACTCCCTTCCTCTGTCCCTCTCTCCCTCTGTCCATCACTCCTTCCTCCCTTCCTTCCTCCCTCCCTTTCTCCCTCTCTCCCACCCTCTCTCCCTCTGTCTCAGGTAGAATCCATTTCTTTACCAAAGGAGGGATCTGTTCTTATCTCTCTGTTCCTGCAGTCGCCACCTCGGTTTGGGATCAGCTCAAACTGTCTCTCTTCTCTACACTCTCTATCTGTCTTTCTGTCAGGCTCCAGACATCACTACTCAACTCTGGACAAACACATCTGACTTCTACACACAGTTAACATGTACACACATGCACTCTAGCTGATAACAGGTCAGTGAGGCTCTGACTGGCTGGCTTGTGCTCTGAAATGTTTGCATATTGCTATTCTGTGCCGTGCTGATGATTGAAAATATATTTGAAAAAACATGTAATCATAATGTCCTTTATGAACTTTTTGTTATGTAGTTATGTCTGCAGGTGTAGAACATCAATGATGACATCTGTTATATTGGCCATGCTCTTGGTCCAGTTTATTTTGTGTTATGTGTTATACAGAGCATTCAAACAGCAAAAGACTATTACACTTTACTGGATGCTTTAAAAGAGATACAAGTCTGACATGTGAGACGCCTCTGGTCCCTACATCTAGCCGTCTTTTGGACAGCATGACAGCCACTGCTGCCAATACAGTTGATCCCTGGCCGAAGTGGACTGGTACACAACACATGTACTGATAGAGCACATGGAGGGAGATGCATCTACAGAGCTGTTATGTACTGAGGGGCTCGAGATCACATGAACACTGAGATCTAGATGAAGGCTGCTACTGTACTCTGTGTGCCTCCAATAGTCCTTAGCAGACAACCAGCTGGCGACCGATGGCTCATTGCCACTAAAACAAAAGGGGAAAAAACTAAAAACGAGTCGGGCCATGGCCACCTCTGATGCCTGCATCCAAGCTCACTTTACGGAAGAGTTCATTGCCAGCTAGTCATTTTCTGACACTTTTACAGGAGAGTTGTCAGGGGTCGCTCTGTCAAGTCATGGCCAGGTGAAAAGTGTGATGATTGGTTGTTGGCAGTCACCACAGCATCACAAGAGCTGGCTGCAGACCAGAGCTCCATGTAAAACCTTTCCAATTAGGAGTGTGTGTGTGTGTCCATGCGCGTGTGTGTGTGTGTGTGTGTGTGTGTGTGTGTGTGTGTGTGTGTGTGTGTGTGTGTGTGTGTGTGTGTGTGTGTGTGTGTGTGTGTGTGTGTGTGTGTGTGTGTGTGTGTGTGTGTGTGTGTGTGTGTGTGTGTGTGTTCATGCATGTTTCCCAATATGCTGTTCAGGAAATTGTGCCAGTCAGCACTTCCTTCCCAGTAGGAGTGTGATGGGGAAGCTGACCTAAGAGTATGGCACTCCTCTCGTCTGCTTCCAACCCACACTAACACATCCCCGTGCACACAGAGATGCTAGGAATTATACAACAGTGTTGGACTGAGATCTCTGAGATCTCAACAAGTTTGTACTATATAAAAGATTCAAGTGCAATTAGATTGAAGATGAGCGTGTGTTTGTCTCCACTCCATAGTTCTGACATCTGAAGAGTGATGTTGCCAGAGGCTACAAAGCGAGATGAGCAGAGAGACAGTGCTTGAGACCATGAAGGCCGTGTGAAGATGATAGAGGGAGAGCAACCTACAACTCGTCCTAGATATTCATCTGCTCAGGTTAACAGGGCTTTCCGTCAATCAATGTGATAGATAACTGTATGATGGACAGGCTCCATTTTGATGTTTTGTGCTTGGCTTTTCGAGGCAAACAGAGAGGACTGTATGTAGTTGTAATGAGGAGTCTGGGGGGCCGTTTTCAGTTAATAAGTACATCAATCTCTCTTTAATCTGCTCAGAAAGCAACCGAATCCAACAATAGCGGTGTTCCCATCCCTCACTCTACCCAGACACTTTTATCGATTGGCCCTTTGATTGAAGTCCAAATGGTGTTTGTAGTTGTTATTCTCTCTCTGGCTTTTATTTTCAGTGCAGCCTCTGAAAACCCTCAAGGTTTTTCATCTTTTGTTCCTTTTGTTAGAGGGATGATCCTGGGATCCACCTCTCCACTCTCAGACTTCCCTCACCTCCATTCCCTCCCTTCCACCCTCACCCCCTCACCCCCTTAGAAACCGAGAGAGACCAGGTCAGGTCCCGACTGATTGTCAGCAAACACCACCCTCCCTCTCAGAGGTAACTCTATCCCTCTTTTGTCACCTGCTGTAAGTGGTAGCTGCAGACAGACAGGCGTGACATCTAGTTGGCCTGTCGCTGCGAGTCTCTCTGTGTGTGTGTAATTTTTCAACATCTTACATAAATTCAACTTTATTTAACGTGGTGGCTGCTTTCCAATCTCCTGCGAATGGGGGGCAAGCTTTTAAGAGATTACAAACCTGGTGCTTAAGAGGAGAACAAAACAGAACCAGTTACAGCCAGAACAGGTAACTGCCAATATAAAGGAAACACCAACATAAAGTTCCTTAATAGGGCATTGGGCCACCATGAGCCACCAGAACAGCTTCAATGCGCCTTGGCATAGATTCTACAAGTGTCTGGAACTCTATTGGAGGGATATGACACCATTCTTCCACAATAAATTCTATCATTTGACGTTTTGTTGATGGTGGTGGAAAACACTGTCTCAGGCTCCACTCCAGAATCTCCCATAAGTGTGTAATTGGGTTGAGATCTGGTGACTGAGACAGATATATACACACACACACACACACACACACACACACACACACACACACACACACCACACACACACACACACACACACACACACACACACACACACACACACACACACACACACTTGCTCCTTTGAGATCTCTCTTTCAAAGTCACAGATCCCTACGCATGTGGGCTGTTAATTGTTTAATTATCTTCAGAACCACACCTGTGTTGAAGCACCTGCTTTCAATATACATTGTAACCTGCATTTACTCAAGTGTTTCCTTTATTTTGTCAGTTACCTGTAACTGATAGGTGAGAAGATCACCTCTCATAACTGGGTGAGTCACATTCCATGAGTCCTTTACCGTATAATGTACTGTAGATTTGCCAGCTACTAGTTAGCATCACTAACTAACTGAGCACTATCGCTGGATACATAATAGATATATATTGAATGAATCATATCCATGAATGCAAGACTATATCCTTATTGCTATCATCTCTCTCTCTCTCTCTCTCTCTCTCTCTCGCTCTCTCTGACCTCAGGGTTGTTTTCTGCTGTCATGACTTCCTGTCACCTGTGAGGTATGCCAGGGCATGTGGCCAGGACAGGGCAGGGCCCAGCTGATGTGGATCCCCTACCCAAACAAAGACCACTCTGACTGGTCAGGAATGTGACATGGAGGACGACCCTGTCCGTCTCTCATCAGCAGCACTATTCACGAGAGGAGAGGCATGGTGTCATTAGTCCAGAGTTAAAACACATGGGGAAAAAAACACTGAACAAATTCTCAGGCACTCTTAGAAATTTGGAGCTTCAGTATACATTAAGTCTGAGAAACAATCAGTGTTGATTTAATGGGGGCTTGGGTAGTCATTAATATCATGAGAAGGATCATTCAATTCCCAAATAAACTGGATTCATGGGCCATCTCACTTTGTCAGGCTACATATAGCAATATCCTCAAAACAAACATTTAATAACGGTCTTACTATGACATCTTTTGAAAATGGTAAAAGAAGCAGGCTGCTTTTTGTCTGGAATAATCTGTTATTTTCGCTTCAAAGAATCTGATGAAAATTGGCACATTAAAAGTAATGTGACCTCATAGAGAGGGGATTGCTCTATGTTGTGTCAACATCTCTCCGCAAGCTACTGGTCCGCAGCTGTACTGCTACTGGTCCGCAGCTGTACTGCTACTGGTCCGCAGCTGTACTGCTACTGGTCTGCAGCTGTAGTGCTACTGGTCCCCAGCTGTACTGCTACTGGTCCCCAGCTGTACTGCTACTGGTCCACAGCTGTACTGCTACTGGTCCGCAGCTGTACTGCTACTGGTCCCCAGCTGTACTGCTACTGGTCCCCAGCTGTACTGCTACTGGTCCCCAGCTGTACTGCTACTGGTCCGCAGCTGTAGTGCTACTGGTCCGCAGCTGTACTGCTTGCTACTGGTCCACAGCTGTACTGCTACTGGTCCGCAGCTATACTGCTACTGGTCCCCAGCTCTACTGCTACTGGTCCGCAGCTATAGCGCTACTGGTCCGCAGCAGTACTGCTACTGGTCCGCAGCTGTACTCCTATGAGAACATTCAAAATATACATTGTTTTTGTCTCCCTCAGGCAGGCTTTCTGGAATATGAATTAATTTGGATGATGTGCCGCCAAACAAATGAAAAGGTAGGATATGCCTTCAACCCATTTCCAAAACATTATGATCTGTGACCCACTCTCTCATTCTTCACCTCCATCCCTCCCTCTCTACCTCCCTCCATCCATCCCTTCCTGAATCCTCTCTTTCTGACTTTCTACCTGCTTCCATCTCTCTCTCTCACACTCCCTCCCTTTCTGTCTCTCTCCCTCCCACTTTATCACTCTCTCTCACTCTCTCTCACAAAATGGATCCCTCCTGGACAGTAACCTGGAGTGCAGGCTGTTATGAGGACAATGAAGCCTTATGGAAGGGTGGGTTTAACTCCTGTCATGGGTGGTGTTGTCCTCACCAGTCACTGAGACATTACAGAGGTGTTGTCCTCACCAGTCACTGAGACATTACAGAGGTGTTGTCCTCACCAGTCACTGAGACATTACAGAGGTGTTGTCCTCACCAGTCACTAAGACATTACAGAGGTGTTGTCCTCACCAGTCACTGAGACATTACAGAGGTGTTGTCCTCACCAGTCACTGAGACATTACAGAGGTGTTGTCCTCACCAGTCACTGAGACATTACAGAGGTGTTGTCCTCACCAGTCACTGAGACAATACAGAGGTGTTGTCCTCACCAGTCACTGAGACATTACAGAGGTGTTGTCCTCACCAGTCACTGAGACATTACAGAGGTGTAGTCCTCACCAGTCACTGAGACATTACAGAGGTGTTGTCCTCACCAGTCACTGAGACATTACAGAGGTGTAGTCCTCACCAGTCACTGAGACATTACAGAGGTGTTGTCCTCACCAGTCACTGAGACATTACAGAGGTGTTGTCCTCACCAGTCACTGAGACATTACAGAGGTGTAGTCCTCACCAGTCACTGAGACATTACAGAGGTGTTGTCCTCACCAGTCACTGAGACATTACAGAGGTGTTGTCCTCACCAGTCACTGAGACATTACAGAGATGTAGTCCTCACCAGTCACTGAGACATTACAGAGGTGTTGTCCTCACCAGTCACTGAGACATTACAGAGGTGTTGTCCTCACCAGTCACTGAGACATTACAGAGATGTAGTCCTCACCAGTCACTGAGACATTACAGAGGTGTTGTCCTCACCAGTCACTGAGACATTACAGAGGTGTAGTCCTCACCAGTCACTGAGACATTACAGAGGTGTTGTCCTCACCAGTCACTGAGACATTACAGAGGTGTTGTCCTCACCAGTCACTGAGACATTACAGAGATGTAGTCCTCACCAGTCACTGAGACATTACAGAGGTGTTGTCCTCACCAGTCACTGAGACATTACAGAGGTGTTGTCCTCACCAGTCACTGAGACATTACAGAGATGTAGTCCTCACCAGTCACTGAGACATTACAGAGGTGTTGTCCTCACCAGTCACTGAGACATTACAGAGGTGTAGTCCTCACCAGTCACTGAGACATTACAGAGGTGTTGTCCTCACCAGTCACTGAGACATTACAGAGGTGTAGTCCTCACCAGTCACTGAGACATTACAGAGATGTAGTCCTCACCAGTCACTGAGACATTACAGAGATGTAGTCCTCACCAGTCACTGAGACATTACAGAGGTGTTGTCCTCACCAGTCACTGAGACATTACAGAGGTGTTGTCCTCACCAGTCACTGAGACATTACAGAGGTGTTGTCCTCACCAGTCACTGAGACATTACAGAGGTGTTGTCCTCACCAGTCACTGAGACATTACAGAGGTGTTGTCCTCACCAGTCACTGAGACATTACAGAGGTGTTGTCCTCACCAGTCACTGAGACATTACAGAGGTGTTGTCCTCACCAGTCACTGAGACATTACAGAGGTGTAGTCCTCACCAGTCACTGAGACATTACAGAGGTGTTGTCCTCACCAGTCACTGAGACATTACAGAGGTGTTGTCCTCACCAGTCACTGAGACATTACAGAGGTGTTGTCCTCACCAGTCACTGAGACATTACAGAGGTGTAGTCCTCACCAGTCACTGAGACATTACAGAGGTGTTGTCCTCACCAGTCACTGAGACATTACAGAGGTGTTGTCCTCAAAAACACGCAGACATTCTTCGCCAGTCACTGTCCGGAAATACATTATCGGTGCGGGTGAGAAGTGGGGTGTTAGAGCAGAGAGAGACGTTAACCGAATCGATGAGGTGCTCATGCAGACATACACACACACATCCTTGAGTGCCCTGTGTGTCCGGCTCTCTCCTCTAATGTGTCTAGCTAATCGTCTCTGACTGCAAGCGAGGTACAGAGAATCAGCAGCCTCCACACTCCCTGATTCACTCCAGGCCAGAGATAGTAATGAAGATGACAATGTGTAGTCAGGAGGGCAAATATGATTAAAACATGACTACATAGTGGAGGGCAGAGGACCACCCTGGATGGTACACCTGACTGAGCCAGCTCACATCCCCCACTACTGGCCCCCGGTGGAAGAACCAAGTTACTAACTGTCAGCAAACAGAACAGACAGCCTCCAACACTTATGAAAGCACTTTTGCCTTTGTGACCAAAACATTTACTACAGTCTGCAAGGGAAGACTATAAAGTAACTTTGGTCAGATATCTATTCTACAACAAGGACTGTCCTAATCTGTGCAGCTCTAATCTGCTGCGTTCAAGCAGTGAGAAAGTCTGAGAAAGTCTACTACTACTGAGACACAACAGGGAGATTAGAGAGGGGCAGGGGTGACACAACACTAAGATCTGATCTGTGTAAAGCTTTCCCACGACAAGGGTGTGTCCACTGAACCTTAGGGATCACACAGCACCATCAGCTGTGTGTGTAAAGATAAATGTACTTCTACTATCACCTGTCCTGCTGGCTCCAGTGTGAGGGTTGTATTTAGCTATAGATGGATATACCTGCATGGCACTGGATGTGTGGGTAGAGGTGCCCTGCTCTCCCTAACACAGGTAGAGAAGAGGGACTGGAAAACCACTATCTCACTCAGCACACACACACTCACTGGGGTGGTAACACAGAGTGTATGTGGAGATGTGTGTGAGATAGAGCATTATCTTGGTGTATGTGGAGACAATAGAGCGTGAGAGGCAGGCTGTGCTCATAGTTATGTTCAGATTGGCGTTGTGGTTGACTGGCAGCCACAGACAGGGCTCAGCTCAGGGCTCCAGGTACACACAGAAATAACTTTATCACGGTCTTCACTGGAGACTATCTGTACAACACACTGTCCTGCATGGGCTCTCTTCTCCACTGGCTCATGAGTAGGGCTAGTTAGAATCTGTCAAGAATTTTTTTTATGGTACCTTTACAGTGTCTGCATATTTATACGAGAAAAAAGCTATTTGTGTTTTATGACGGCATTTGGTTGAATACATTTCTAAAGGCATTTTTTAAATGTCAATTCCCTGTAGATGTAGGTTGTAATAGATATAGCGCATAACATACTCCTATAGTGTAATGAGCACGAGGGGAGCTGGTTTCAGCGCAGGGAGCAGCAGGTGTTTATTGTAGAGGACCACAGGAGGAGGCAGCTAGCTGGGTCCAGGGGCAGGCAGGAGGTCATACACAGGGGGTCCAAAAGGGCTAAAGTACAGGCAGCGAATAGGCAAAAGGCGTCGTTAGTTAGGCAGGCAAAAACGATCATACATGGGAGTAGTAAATCACAGGGGAAAAACCTAGAGCTCCGAAAGACGTGTGTCACAAACAAACAATACCTCACAATGATGGGGTGCAAAGAACTGAACTAAATAGTGTGTGATAATGACAAACAGGTATGTGAACAGGTGATTGGAATTCAGGTGATATGGAGAGTGAGCTGCTTTCAGGGGATCTAGGTGTTTGAGAGTGTGAGCTGGAAAGTGAGCTGCATTCAGGGGATCTTCGTGTTTGACGGTGTGAGTTGGAAGCAGACGTTACATATAGAACATAACATACTGCTATATAGCATAGCATACTCCTCTATAGCATAACATACTCCTCTATAGCCTAACATACTCCTATATAGCATAACATACTCATCTATAGCATAACATACAGTACTCCTATATAGCATAACATACTCCTCTATAGCATAACATACTCATCTATAGCATAATATACTCCTCTATAGCATAACATACAGTACTCCTATATAGCATAACATACTCATCTATAGCATAACATACAGTACTCCTATATAGCCTAACATACTCCTCTATAGCATAACATACTCATCTATAGCATAATATACTCCTCTATAGCATAACATACAGTACTCCTATATAGCATAACATACTCATCTATAGCATAACATACAGTACTCCTATATAGCATAACATACTCCTATATAGCATAACATACAGTACTCCTATATAGCATAATATACTCCTGTATAGCATAACATACAGTACTCCTCTATAGCATAACATACAGTACTCCTATATAGCATAATATACTCCTATATAGCATAACATACTCCTCTATAGCATAACATACAGTACTCCTATATAGCATAACATACTCCTCTATAGCATAACAGTAGCCTCTATAGCATAACATACTCCTATATAGCATAACATACAGTACTCCTATATAGCATAACATACTCCTCTATAGCATAACATACTCCTCTATAGCATAACATACAGTGAGGGAAAAAAGTATTTGATCCCCTGCTGATTTTGTACGTTTGCCCACTGACAAAGAAATGATCAGTCTATCATTTTAATGGTAGGTTTATTTGAACTGTGAGAGACAGAATAACAACAAAAAAATCCAGAAAAACACATGTCAAAAATGTTATAATGTCACGATCCTCGTCTTCTGACGATATCGCGAAATCACTGTTGGAGAAAGTGGACCAATACGCAGCGGGTTGCGTGTTCAACATCATATTTATTAAAGACGTTGACCACGGAAAAAAAACAAATGCAGACAACACGACAGGAGACAGTTTCGCAGGCTATACCTAGCAGTGCAAAAAACAACTACCCACGAAACACAAAGACAAACACACCCTACTATATAGGACTCCCAATCAAAGGCAACTCAACACACCTGCCTTCAATTGAGAGTCCAACCCCAATTAACTAGACATAGACCAGTGACAAACCCCATAATCATACATCAACTCCCCTCTGCCACGTCCTGACCAAACTACAATAACCAAATATACTCTATACTGGTCAGGGCGTGACAGTACCCCCCCTCAAAGGTGCAGACCCCGGAATGCACCTACACAAAACACAGAAAGAAAACCCAAAACAACAACAAAAAAATCCCCTAAACAAAAAGGGAGGGAAGGGAGGGTGGCTGCCGTCAACGACGGCACAGTGCTACACCCCCCCTCCCCAACCCACCTATATGGGAGGCGGCTCAGGTGCGGGAGGTGGACGCCGCTCCCTCCCTGACGCAGTCCACTTAAATGGAGCCCCTGACCTCGCCCGACTGGCGGGCGATTCTTGCCGCGACCGGCTGGCGGGTGTCTCTGGCTGCGCCCGGCTGGCGGGCGACCCTTGCTGCGCCCGGCTGGCGGGCGACCCTTGCTGCGCCTTGCTGGCGGGCGGCGATGACTGCGCCCGGCTGGCTGACGACCCTTGCTGCGCCCGGCTGGCGGGCGGCGATGGCTGCGCCCGGCTGGTAGGCGGCGATGGCTGCGCGGCGGGCCACTCTGGCAGATCCGGCGCAGCGGGCCGCTCTGACAGATCCGGCACGGCGGGCCGCTCTGGCAGATCCGGCACGGCGGGCCGCTCTGGCGGCTCCGGGCAGACGGGCCGCTCTGGCGGCTCCGGGCAGACGGGCGGCTCTGGCGGCTCCTGACTGGCGGGCGGCTCTGGCGGCACCAAACTGGCGAGGCTGAGCTGACAGTTTCGCAGGCTATACCTAGCAGTGCAAAAAACAATTACCCACGAAACACAAAGACAAACACACCCTACTATATAGGACTCCCAATCAAAGGCAACTCAACACACCTGCCTTCAATTGAGAGTCCAACCCCAATTAACTAGACATAGACCAGTGACAAACTCCATAAACATACATCAACTCCCCTCTGCCACGTCCTGACCAAACTACAATAACCAAATATACTCTATACTGGTCAGGACGTGACATATAAATTGATTTGCATTTTAATGAGGGAAATAAGTATTTGACCGCCTCTCAATCAGAAAGATTTCTGGCTCCCAGGTGTCTTTTATGCAGGTAACGAGCTGAGATTAGGAGCACACTCTTAAAGGGAGTGCTCCTAATCTCAGCTTGTTACCTGTATAAAAGACACCTGTCCACAGAAGCAATCAATCAGATTCCAAACTCTCCACCATGGCCAAGACCAAAGAGCTCTCCAAAGATGTCAGGGACAAGATTGTAGACCTACACAAGGCTGGAATGGGCTACAAGACCATCGCCAAGCAGCTTGGTGAGAAAGTGACAACAGTTGGTGCAATTATTCACAAATGGAAGAAACACAAAAGAACTGTCAATCTCCCTCGGCCTGGGGCTCCATGCAAGATCTCACCTCATGGAGTTGCAATGGTCATGAGAATGGTGAGGAATCAGCCCAAAACTACACGGGAGGATCTTGTCAATGATCTCAAGGCAGCTGGGACCATAGTCACCAAGAAAACAATTGGTAACACACTACGCCGTGAAGGACTGAAATCCTGCAGCGCCCGCAAGGTCCCCCTTCTCAAGAAAGCACATATACATGCCCGTCTGATGTTTGCCAATGAACATCTGAATGATTCCCCATTCCCACCGTCAAACATGGAGGTGGAAACATTATGCTTTGGGGGTGTTTTTCTGCTAAGGGGACAGGACAACTTCACCGCATCAAAGGGACGATGGACGGGGCCATGTACCGTCAAATCTTGGGTGAGAACCTCCTTCCCTCAGCCACGGCATTGAAAATGGGTCATGGATGGGTATTCCAGCATGACAATGACCCAAAACACACGGCCAAGGCAACAAAGGAGTAGCTCAAGAAGAAGCACATTAAGGTCCTAGTCTCCAGACCTTAAGCCCATAGAAAATCTGTGGAGGGAGCTGAAGGTTCGAGTTGCCAAACGTCAGCCTTGAAACCTTAATGACTTGGAGAAGATCTGCAAAGAGGAGTGGGACAAAATCCCTCCTGAGATGTGTACAAACCTGGTGGCCAACTACAAGAAACGTCTGACCTCTGTGATTGCCAACAAGGGTTTTGCCACCAAGTACTAAGTCATGTTTTGCAGAGGGGTCAAATACTTATTTCCCTCATTAAAATGCAAATCAATTTATAACATTTTTGACATGCGTTTTTCTGGATTTTTTGTTGTTGTTATTCTGTCTCTCACTGTTCAAATAAACCTACCATTAAAATTATAGACTGATCATTTCTTTGTCAGTGGGCAAACTTACAAAATAAGCAGGGGATCAAATACTTTTTTCCCTCACTGTACTCCTATATAGCGTAACATACTCCTATATAGCATAACATACAGTACTCCTATATAGCATAACATACTCCTCTATAGCATAACATACTCCTCTATAGCATAATATACAGTACTCCTATATAGCATAACATACTCCTATATAGCATAACATACTCCTATATAGCATAACATACTCCTATATAGCATAACATACAGTACTCCTATATAGCATAACATACTCCTATATAGCATAACATACTCCTATATAGCATAACATACTCCTATATAGCATAACATACTCCTCTATAGCATAATATACAGTACTCCTCTATAGCATAACATACTCCTCTATATTACAGAAAAACATCAATTTATGAAAAAGAAAATTCATTTACATTTCAAACATGCTATTTGATTAGATATTATTTTTACCGTTGCCTTTGATTCTCATCCACAACCACTCATGTTCCAAAGGTCATGTTAGAGTAATTAAAAGTTACACAGGAAGTTCATTAAATGTCCGTTCTAAATTCCAAATTCCACCTCTAGTGGATTCCTCTTCCCCCTCAGTTAGTAAATATCAGCAGAGTTCATTAGTGGTCATACCTAAGTGGATTAGATAGAGTGTGAAAGAATAAACACTGGTTCTTGTTTGTTCTGTGTTGGATTAATCAGAGAGAAAATGGCTGAATTATACATTGCATGATGTTTAATTAGCAGGCTAGTTGGAGGGAACTTTGTAATTAGAACTCAACCTTGTGAGGAAAGGTCAAAAGTCGTCGGTTGCCATGGCGCAGAGTAGGCCTGTCTACTACGGAAAGGGTGCTGCGCCACGGCATCGGCAAGCTTCCTGAATATGCAGCTGTTATTGGCTTTGATACTGAGCCACGTTCAGGGGGGAAAAACTCTCTCTCTTTATTTTGCTCACACACCAGTTCTAAAGGAATTATATGGTGTGTATAGTTGCCATAAAAATGTGATGTTCTTTTCCATGGCCTTTCTGAATAATAACCATATTCAAATCATTTGAAATGCTTCCATTATGGCCAGAGGATGTTTACTACATCAGAATGCTACCCTGACAACCTAAAAATGCCCTCTCTCTGTTCTCCAACCGAGAATGCAAAGGGGGAAGAAGTGTCTGTCTTGAAGTTAACGTGGTGGGACATTGTGATAGGAGACAGAAGGATGTGATTGACATGATAAGCCCGGGGTTCCTCACACACACAGAGACAGTCGCACACACGAGCTCGCACACACATGCACCAACGCACATACACACACATACAGACACACACACAAAATCACACACTGAAGCCTACTAACCTGCCTGTAGACCTTCCCAATAACAACTCCACACACTAACACTAGCTGATACTCTGCAGGAAGCTATTCCATGTTATTACCTATTTTCTATTATTTTTCCTTAAATCAGGTTCCAACATGGGAAGGCAGAGTAGCAGAAGATCTCCAGCATTATTAACCTGTCTTTTTCCATGAGGGAGGCAGTGACACGGCGCAGACAAGCGCTGAGACACACAATGCTCCGAAGTCGTCAGACGGGGAGAGGGGGAAACAAAATGATTGCCTCAAAGCAGGCCAGATTATTTTTTTTTACCTTTATTTAACTAGGCAAGTCAGTTAAGAACAAATTCTTATTTTCAATGACAGCCTAGGAACAGGGGGTTAACTGCCTTGTTCAGGGGCAGAACGACAGATTTGTACCTTGTCAGCTCGGGGATTTGAACTTGCAACCTTTCGTTACTAGTCCAACACTAACCACTAGGCTACCCTGCCGCCCCAGATGGGAGAGGAACGAACGAAGGAAGACTGGAGGAAGACTGGAGGAAGGGAAAAGAAGTGAAAGGGAAATGAAAGGCCTTATGTGAGGAGACAAGTGCAGGTGCTCCACAGCAGTGAGATTGTCATCACTGCTTTCCCGAGGGAGCCACCCAACGAAATGTGCCATTTACAACGGGAAGCGTTGTAATTGTGTGTGTGTGTGTGTGTGTGTGTGTGTGTGTGTGTGTGTGTGTGTGTGTGTGTGTGTGTGTGTGTCTGTGTGTGTGTTTTTTTAAGTATACTTATTGGGACCTGAAGTCCCCACAAGGTCAAATTATATTTCTAGGGAGTTTAGGGGTTAAGGTTGGAATTAGTTTCAGGGGCTAGGGTTAGTTTTAGGGTTAGGAGCTAGGTTTTGGGGTTAAAGTTAGGGAAAATAGGATTTTGAATGGGACTGAATCGTGTGTCCCCACAAGGTTAGTACAGATGGCAGGCTAACTCAAGCACAGTTCTGCACAATGTGAAAACCTCAATTCAGTTTCTACAGCACTGTGCAGCCAGTTAGCAGTGACTGTACTTTCTCAAAGTTCTCCCATTACTGTTAAATATGCATATCTGTCAACCCAGTAGACTACATCAGCAACACAAAGACGCTCCCTTAAACAGATGGAGGAGTAGCTGAACACTAAAGCACTCCAAGTATCATCTGCCTGTGTCTGCCTGCCTAACAAACGTAAGAACATTCTGAAAAAGAAAGATTGATAACCACCCTCAAAACCTAGTAGGCCTATAACAAAAACCCAAGACAAATTGCTCCCTATGAAAACTCTAAATCAATATATAACACTACAACAGCCTCAGAATTAAATCAACAGCAGTCCCAAAAATAAGAAAAAAAACTCAGACACAAATAATTATTGAACAAGCAATAATTTCAGGCTATTGCAGCCTGGTCTCAGACTAGATGCAACATAGTAAATTCGGGACATTCAAATGAGTACGATATGTTACGTTTGATATGGTTACATAAGACAGAAGGTTACTTAAGGCAAAAACAAAAGTAAGGTGGATGGGTGGGAGTATAAAAGGAACGTCCAGTAATCCAAAGGTTGCGCTTGAATCTTATCACGGACATTTAGCTAATTAGCAACTTCGCAATTGTAATTCGTAACATATCATACGAAATGGATGATGGACATACTGTCAGGTACGTCGTAAAAAGTGGACCAAAGCGCAGCGGGTATCGTGCTCATCTTCCTTTTTATTTGGATAAACGTGAACACTTAACAAAAATAACAAACAACGACGAAAACAGTCCTGTAAGGCTACACAGCTACACACGGAACAACTACCCACAAAAACAGTGACAAAAACCCCCCTACTTAAATATGGCCTCCAATTAGAAGCAATGAAGAACAGCTGCTTCCAATTGAAGTCCAAACCAAAACCTGAACATAGAAATAGACTAAATAGACATTCAAACATAGAAATAGACAACATAGAACATTACCCAAAAACCCAAGACACATAAATCAAACACACCCCTGCCACATCCTGACCATACTATAATAACAAAATGACCCCTTACTGGTCAGGACGTGACACATACACAAATTAATACATACCATACAAAACGTAACATATCACATACTATGTTACATTTACCCGAGTCCAGGTTGGCTAAATATACAGTTAAAGTTGGAAGTTTACATACACTTAGGTTGGAGTCATTAAAACTCGTTTTTCAACTACTCCACAAATTTCTTGTTAACAAACTATAGTTTTGGCAAGTCAGTTAGAACATCTACTTTGTGCATGACAAGTAAGTTTTCCAACAATTGTTTACAGACAGATTATTTCACTTATAATTCACTGTATCACAATTCCAGTGGGTCAGAAGTTTACATACACTAAGTTGACTGTGCCATTAAACAGCTTGGAAAATTCCAGAAAATTATGCCATGGCTTTAGAAGCTTCTGATTTTTTATTTTTATTTTCACCTTTATTTAACCAGGTAGGCCAGTTGAGAACAAGTTCTCATTTACAACTGCGACCTGGCCAAGAAAAAGCAAAACAGTGCGACACAAACAACAACACAGAGTTAAACATGGAATAAACAAACGTACAGTCAATAACACAATAGAAAAAAGTATATGTACAGTGTGTGCAAATGGCGTGAGGAGGTAAGGCAGTAGATAGGCCATAGTAGAGAAGTAATTACAATTTAGCAAATTAACACTGGAGTGATAGATGTGCAGATGATGATGTGCAAGTAGAAATACTGGTGTGCAAAAGATAGGCTAATTGACATCATTTGAGTCAATTGGAGGTGTACCTGTGGATGTATTTCAAGGCCTACCTTCAAATGCAGTGCCTCTTTGCTTGACATCATGGGAAAATCAAAAGAAATCTGCTAAGACCTCAGAAAAAAATTGTAGACCTCCACAAGTCTGGTTCATCCTTGGGAGCAATGTCCAAATGCCTGAAGGTACCATGTTCATCTGTACAAACAATAGTACGCAAGAATAAACACCATGGGACCACGCAGCCGTCATAACGCTCAGGAAGGAGACGCGTTCTGTCTCCTAGAGATGAACGTACTTTGGTGCGAAAAGTGCAAATCAATCCCAGAACAACAGTAAAGGACCTTGTGAAGATGCTGGAGGAAACAGGTACAAAAGTATCTATATCCACAGTAAAGCGAGTCCTATATCGACATAACCTGAAAGGCCGCTCAGCAAGGAAGAAGCCACTGCTCCAAAACCGCCATAAAAAAGCCAGAATACGGTTTGCAACTGCACATGGGGACAATGATTGTACTTTTAGGAGAAATGTCCTCTGGTCTGATAGAAAAATATAACTGTTTGGCCATAATGACCATCGTTATGTTTGGAGGAAAAAGGGGGAGGTTTGCAAGCCGAAGAACACCATCCCAACCGTGAAGCACGGGGGTGGCAGCATCATGTTGTGGGGGTGCTTTGCTGCAGGAGGGACTGGTGCACTTCACAAAATAGATGGCACCATGAGGCAGGAAAATTATGTGGATATATTGAAGCAACATCTCAAGACATCAGTCAAGAAGTTAAAGCTTGATTGCAAATGGGTCTTCCAAATGGACAATGACCCCAAGCATACTTCCAAAGTTTTGGCAAAATGGCTTAAGGACAACAAAGTCAAGGTATTGGAGTGGCCATCACAAAGCCCTGACCTCAATCCCATAGAAAATCTGCAGGCAGAACTGAAAAAGTGTGTGAGAGCAAGGAGGCCTACAAACCTGACTCAGTTACACCAGCTCTGCCAGGAGGAATGGGCCAAAATTCACCCAACTTATTGTGGGAAGCTTGTGGAAGGCTACCCAAAACATTTGTCCCAAATCAAACAATTTAAAGGCAATGTTACCAAATACTAATTGAGTGTATGTAAACTTCTGACCCACTGGGAATGTGATGAAATAAATAAAAGCTGAAATAAATCATTCTCTCTACTATTGTTCTGACATTTCACATTCTTAAAATAAAGTGGTGATCCTAACTGACCTAAAACCTGGAATTTTTACTAGGATTAAAAAGGTCAGGAATTGTGAAAAACTGAGTTTAAATGTAGTTGGCTAAGGTGTATGTAAACTTCCGACTTCAACTGTATATACATATATATTTTTTACTACTGCACTTAAAGACATTTTCAAAGTTCTTGAAATGTTCCATATTGACAGACCTTAATGTCTTACAGTAACGATGGACTGTCGTTTCTCTTTGCTTATTTGAGATGTTCTTGCCATAATATGGACTTGGTATTTTACCAAATAGGGCTATCTTCTGTATACCAACCCTAACTTGTCACAACACAACTGATTGGCTCAAACACATTAAGATGGAAAGAAAATCCACAAATGAACTTTAAAAAAGGCAGACCTGTTAATTGAAACACATTCAAGGTGACTACCTCATGAAGCTGGTTGAGAAAATGCCAAAAGTGTGCAAAGCTGTCATCAGGGCAAATGTTGGCTACTTTGAATGTAAAATCTAAAATATATTTTGATATGTTTAACAGTTTTTTGGTTACTACATGATTCCATATGTGTTATTTCATAGTTTTGATGTTTCACTATTATTCCATTTTTTATTTAACTAGGCAAGTCAGTTAAGAACAAATTCTTATATACAATGACAGCCTACCTACAGGGTCAGCAGCAGGAGGAAATTCATTTTTTAAAATATTTGTTTTACCTTTATTTTAACTAGGCAAGTCAGTTAAGAAAAAATTCTTATTTACAATGACAGCCTAGGAACAGTGGGTTAACTGCCTTGTTCAGGGCAGTATGACAGATTTTTACCTTGTCAGCTCAGGGATTCAATCTAGCAACCTTTACTGGCCCAACGCTCTAACTACTAGGCTACCTGCCGCCCTGGCAAATTAGGGTTAAGTGCCTTGCTCAAGGACACCTGACGGCTCAGGTATTCGAACCAGCAACCTTTTGGTTACTAGCCCAATGCCCTAACCTCTAGGCTACCTGCCGCCCATGACCTTGTCACCACATTCTACTCATTCTCATGCAGCCAGGCTCAACCATTAAACCCCACACAGGCCCACTGAACGGAGCCTTGCTCAACCATTAAACCCCACATAGGCCTACTGAACGGAGCCTTGCTCAACCATTAAACCCCACATAGGCCTACTGAACGGAGCCTTGTTCAACCATTAAACCCCAAATAGGCCTACTGAACGGAGCCTTGTTCAACCATTAAACCCCACATAGGCCCACTGAACGGAGCCTTGCTCAACCATTAAACCCCACATAGGCCCACTGAACGGAGCCTTGTTCAACCATTAAACCCCACATAGGCCTACTGAACGGAGCCTTGCTCAACCATTAAACCCCATATAGGCCCACTGAACGGAGCCTTGCTCAACAATTAAACCCCACCGTCCTACTGAACGGAGCCTTGCTCAACCATTAAACCCCACATAGGCCTACTGAACGGAGCCTTGCTCAACCATTAAACCCCACATAGGCCTACTGAACGGAGCCTTGCTCAACCATTAAACCCCACATAGGTCTACTGAACGGAGCCTTGTTCAACCATTAAACCCCACATAGGCCTACTGAACGGAGCCTTGCTCAACCATTAAACCCCACAGGCCTACTGAACGGAGCCTTGCTCAACCATTAAACCCCACATAGGCCTACTGAACGGAGCCTTGCTCAACCATTAAATCCCACATAGGCCTACTGAACGGAGCCTTGCTCAACCATTAAACCCCACAGTACTACTGAACGGAGCCTTGCTCAACCATTAAACCCCACATAGGTCTACTGAACGGAGCCTTGCTCAACCATTAAACCCCACAGTACTACTGAACGGAGCCTTGCTCAACCATTAAACCCCACATAGGTCTACTGAACGGAGCCTTGCTCAACCATTAAACCCCACATAGGCCTACTGAACGGAGCCTTGCTCAACCATTAAACCCCACAGGCCCACTGAATGGAGCCTTGCTCAACCATTAAACCCCACAGGCCCACTGAATGGAGCGGATCATGTAAAGATGAAAAGCCCAGGCCTACAAACAGTGGTGTTGTGCTGCTGGAGTGCAAGGGAGCGCCTCACTTTTTATACTTTGAGAATAAAAGTAGCTGGTAAAAGTATTTATAAAAAATGATTTCTGAAGCTGAATCAATGTCCCGTAAGATCACATAATGATGAATGTGTATTTTACATAACAGAACCGACTATAATAGCATAGGGTAGTAGGCTTTTACATAACAGAACCGACTATAATAGCATAGCGTAGTAGGCTTTTACATAACAGAACCGACTATAATAGCATAGCGTAGTAGGCTTTTACATAACAGAACCGACTATAATAGCATAGCGTAGTAGGCTTTCACATAACAGAACCGACTATAATAGCATAGCGTAGTAGACTTTTACATAACAGAACCGACTATAATAGCATAGCGTAGTAGGCTTTTACATAACAGAACCGACTATAATAGCATAGCGTAGTAGGCTTTTACATAACAGAACCGACTATAATAGCATAGCGTAGTAGGCTTTTACATAACAGAACCGACTATAATAGCACAGCGTAGTAGGCTTTTACATAACAGAACCGACTATAATAGCACAGCGTAGTAGGCTTTTACATAACAGAACCGACTATAATAGCATAGCGTAGTAGGCTTTTACATAACAGAACCGACTATAATAGCACAGCGTAGTAGGCCTATAACGTTGACGTTACACCAACACATCGTTTCTAGTGAGATTTTAGGATGGTTAGCTGAAGCTGAATAGTCGCATTTCTTTTCTCATGCGGCCACAACTCAACAACAGGTCACGCCTCTAGGCAGCATATACACCGAGTGTACAAAATATTAAGAACACCTTCCTAATATTGAGTTGGGGCATGGACTCTACAAGGTGTCGAAAGCGTTCCACAGGGATGCTGGCCCATGTTGACTCTAATGCTTCCCACAGTTGTGTCAAGTTGGCTGGATGTCCTTTGAGTGGTGGACTATTCTTGATACACACGGGAAACTGTTGAGCGTTAAAAAAAACAGCAGCGTTGCAGTTCTTGACCCAAACTGGTGCGCTGGCACGGACTACCCCCGTTCAAAGGCACATTTCACCGGTAAAACGTGAAGAACTATCATTCACGACTGACAGTGATGATGGCCTATTTTGAAATGAGGTACGCCTAACTTGGTGTTTGAGGGTATTAAAAATATATACTTTTCTTGAAACAATATGTGTGGGCTTAGGCAGACGTTGCAATTGGAGGATGCATTTTATGCATATTCTATAATAATAGTAAATAGGTTACATCTGTTGGTACAACATTTTGAGAAATTACGTAAATTACCATTTTTTTGGCGGTCCTGCACCTAGAAAAAATAGCATTACACCACAAGACAGAAATAATGTACTCTCTCCGCTAACAGGGCAAGAGCACAGTACTACAGCCCCTGAAGCTCTGCACAGATCCAAAGGCAAATGAATTTCATCCATGGCTGTGACTGATAGAAAATGAGTAGTGTGCGCCCTCGTGTGGCCACTAAGGACCTGTACATTCTATCTGGGCTTCTGTTTATGGTTGCTAGGCAACGAGAGAACAAAATCATTTTTGCAAATGATACACTTTGTATGTCGTGTCGTGGGCTGGTTTGCTATAAAGCTGCACACTACGTATCGTCTCTCGTCTTTTTTCTGTATTGTATCCGAATTTATACAAACCAGGATGTCATCGGCTAAGCAGTCAAAAGAAAAGGATCCTGCCGATATTGTTAATCAGAACGCAATTCACATAGAGACCATAAAGAAAGAGAATAGGAGCCAAAAAGTTTACACGCTATTTAGCATCAACCCGTACAAAAGACGTAAGCACATTCCACCTCTGTAGAAAGGTGTGTGGATTAATGTGAACGAGGAATTTCATGATGAACAACCACTTTTTCTCATCTTCTTTCACTTCTCAGTTCACATTTTGACTGACAAACCTATGGCTGGCAACAAGACACACGACAAAGTGCAGGAAGACCGTAAGTATGCCTAATAGCTCTTCTTCAATTTTATGAGATGTTGGCCAATCTCTTACCCAAGGACTATACAGCTGATTAAAATAACCAACTCGATTATTTGAAACAGCTGTGTAGTGCGGGGCAAAAACCAAAACGTGCACCCAGGACAGTTTGGGAAACCCTGTCTATGACTGTTTTATCCCCCAGCTGCTTTCCTAAGGGCCATCCACAGGGCTTGTTTGGAGCCAACCAAGAAATACACTCACCCCCAAACTGAGAGCCAGGAGATAGGCTGGATATCCAGACCTCTGGTAAGAAATCCCTCTTTGTGAGTGATGATCAGGAAAATAGCTACTTTTCAAAATGGTTTGACAAGTTGTGTCCCCTTTACTTCCAGGTATTTGCTGTAACAAGTTGTCATGTCCCCTGTCTGAGTGTCCTAAGCCTGTTGTGGCACTGTCACAGCCCGCTAAAATAGCTTTTCTGCCCTGTGAGATTGTTTCAGATCGCAGCGATAGAAGACTGAACTGGTCACGGCAGAACTCTGAGATCACCAAGTACATGGATGCAGCATGGCGTCTGAAAGAACAGACACAGAACCTGGGTTAGATCTACAGCCTACCAGACTTAATTATCAGAACCTGGTTCATTGGTCTCTTTACTGGATAAAAATTGAGTGGAAACACAGTTATGAAGAATATTACTTTACCGTCCAAAGGAAACACAATGTAACTGGTTGCAGGCTTACAGGTAAACCTACTGTAATTAAGCAATAAGGCCCAAGGGGGTGTGGTATATGGCTAATATACCACAGCTAAGGGCTGTTCTTAGGCACTACGCAGAGTGCCTGGATACAGCCTGGATACAAACCACCAAGGTGCCTTAATGCTATTATAAACTGGTTACCAACATAATTAGAAGAGTGAAAATAAATAGTCACACCTGTGGTATAACAGACTGTATACCACGGCTTTCAGTCAATCAGCATCCAAGGCTCGAAACACCCAGTTTATAACAAACACCACACAAGAGAAACATGAAGCAGCACACTAATCATTTATTCAAGTAAAACATATGCAGCTGTAGCCTGGTCCTAGATCTGTTTGTGCTCTTGCCAGCTCCATCAGTCATTGTCAAGCAAAACACGGCATGAAATGAGTTGGTATAATAGCACAAACAGACTGGCACTCAGGCTAGAGAAGAGGTTATTCTTGCCCAAAATGTGCCAACTATTGCCATACCAGCAACAAATGAGAACCTGTTTGCAGAATAAACATTTACCCAGATCTATAGAAAGTAACACATTGGCCCACTACACATTAATAATATTGATACATGGAAAAGGCCAAACATGACAGCTGTTCAATATTAGAAAATGTCACATCACTAAAGGCAGTTAATCAGAGGGTCAATAAGTAGACTTGCAAAGTGTGCATTTTACAAAAATCTATCAAGTATTTACTCAAACTAGATGACATACATTTGTGGAAGTGGCTTCATCATTGTTTTCACTTTCAGCAAATAGTTTCACAAATGTAGACGCCTTACAACAATGTATAAAGATCTCCTTTAAAAGACACATGGATTTTTTTTTACTGACGATAATAAAATGTCATTGTACGTTGAGGTCCATATTCATGTTAGGGGTTTAAACCATTAAAAAAACATTGAATTTGGCATGTTTGGTACCGCTCTGTCAGGTTTTCATATGGAGAAATTCTAAAACTTGCATGCAGCCATGTCCACATCTTGTGGCCTTGGTGATACTCTAGGAAGGACATCTTGTGGCCTTGGTGATACTCTAGGAAGGACATCTTGTAGCCTTGGTGATACTCTAGGAAGGACATCTTGTAGCCTTGGTGATACTCTAGGAAGGACATCTTGTAGCCTTGGTGATACTCTAGGAAGGACATATTGTAGCCTTGGTGATACTCTAGGAAGGACATCTTGTAGCCTTGGTGATACTCTAGGAAGGACATCTTGTAGCCTTGGTGATACTCTAGGAAGGACATCTTGTAGCCTTGGTGATACTCTAGGAAGGACATCTTGTAGCCTTGGTGATACTCTAGGAAGGACATCTTGTAGCCTTGGTGATACTCTAGGAAGGACATCTTGTAGCCTTGGTGATACTCTAGGAAGGACATCTTGTAGCCTTGGTGATACTCTAGGAAGGACATCTTGTAGCCTTGGTGATACTCTAGGAAGGACATCTTGTAGCCTTGGTGATACTCTAGGAAGGACATCTTGGGAAATCATCACAAAGGGCCTCCACATCAGTCCACTGCCCCAAGGGCTCCATGAAGGGTGATGTGTGTGATCAAGTATAGAAAGAGAGGACTCTAATATCGCTTCCTTCCAGAAGTTGGGATGCAGTGTGGCTAAGACCGAAGACAACACACCCACCTCTTTAGGAGCGACCCTTCATCTTCTTGCGTGCATTCTTGCCCGGTCTTTTCTGAATGCACAAAAAAAAGGATCAAAATTACAAATGAACTAAAAAATTTCAATTAATAACAAACAAAATGTACCAACACTATAAACAATATTTTAATTCAAAATGTGATATTGTATGACACAATCATGGCTGTCTGTCGGTGACTTACAGGCCCTCCTTTGGCGGGGCCTCTTCCACCTGGTCCTGCTTTGCCTCCTTTCCCTCCCTTTCCTCCTTTCCCATGAGCCACCTTGGCTCGGAACCCTGACACATCGTTGTGGCTGTCCTTGGTGTTCCACTTGGATCCACTTTTCTTCCCGCCAAAGCCAAACCTCTGGTCTTTATACTTCCTCTTAGCATTGGGCCTGTCAAGTCAGAGACTTCAGTTTTAGTCCAAATAGATTTGGTATAAAAGCACTGAATACAATGAATATAGCTAGGTAGTTGAAGAAGCATTGTGAACAACATTCCCAACTCTGTGCGGCATCTTACCCTTTCTTGTTCATGACCTTTTTCTCAGGTGTTTTGCCACCGGCCCCTTTCCCTGCACCTCCTTTAGCTGGAGCGCCTCCTTTAGCAGTTTTCTGATCTCCTTCCAGGAAGTCCAGTTTGTCAGTCATACCTACGAGAGAGGAGGGTGTTTAATGTTATGACTCACATTTAGCAGATGTCACCTAAAGCAACTTACCAACCAAAATATTGCAAACAAGATGGGTGACTTGGGTGGTAAACAAAACATGTGGAACAGAGGACCCACCTTTTTGATACCTCTTCACTGCAGACATCATGGCCTTCTTCTCCTTCTGTCTCTTCTGAATAACCTCCACTTGTACCTACAACACCAATTTCATAAGATCACATTCACCAAGAGGACATAATAAAGAGTCAAATTCCTTTGAGACCCCCACTGCTGTCATGTAAGATGAACGGAGACTGACCTTCTTGCCATACTTCCTTTGTTCTCTTAGTTTCTTGGCCTTTTCCGACTTCTCCATCATGATCTGCTTCGTGATGAGTTTCTTCCTGATCTGTAGGAAAAGATAAAGGATCGCATTATTCATGACCACACCAGTGTTTCCGTGACAGTCAACCAGATTTGAAATTGCTGGACAAATGTGCATATCAAATAGAATCTCAGTTGGATGCCAGCCACGTTTAGGGTAAAGCGTAAATCATGGCCCGCCGCCCCACTGTGACGCGATAGCCCGCCGCCCCACTGTGACGCGATAGCCCGCCGCCCCACTGTGACGCGATAGCCCGCCGCCCCACTGTGACGCGATAGCCCGCCGCCCCACTGTGACGCGATAGCCCGCCGTCCCACTGTGACGCGATAGCCCGCCGTCCCACTGTGACGCGATAGCCCGCCGTCCCACTGTGACGCGATAGCCCGCCGTCCCACTGTGACGCGATAGCCCGCCGTCCCACTGTGACGCGATAGCCCGCCGTCCCACTGTGACGCGATAGCCCGCCGTCCCACTGTGACGCGATAGCCCGCCGTCCCACTGTGACGCGATAGCCCGCCGTCCCACTGTGACGCGATAGCCCGCCGTCCCACTGTGACGCGATAGCCCGCCGTCCCACTGTGACATACGTAGCTACATGGCTCTGAGACAAACAGCTGCGAGGGACGAACAGCCCGAATGTGCACCTCCCTACAATTCCCAACAAATGCGTCTCCGGTACGCATCCTTTACTCATTTGAATGCATTGACAGTTGGAAAAATTGCTTGAACTGCTCTGAGAATTAGAAAAGCATGAAAGCCAACAGTCCAATATTCTACAACACTGCTGTGCGTATGAATACACAATTTGGACTATGTTAAATTCTTAATGCTTTGTTAGGAGTGCCCACTGCCAATTCATTGTGACCATCATGGAAATTACTGCAATTATAATGCAAGAAATGATAGCCTACCAAGTGTACGTTGGCTCCTTGCACAAAGCATGTCTCCCTCCATCCATCTAGCTTGCCAATATCCTCTGCTGCTGCGGAGTCAATTTCTTTTTCAACTTGTCTGTGCCTCCATCCTTGGTAAAGTAGCTAGTTAGCCAACTACTCGACCAGGCATTAGATTAGTGGAATACTCCTCCTTGGTGGACTAGGTATGAAAAAGTTCTCTTTTATGAAGAGTAATCTAGCAAAAAGTCATAAAATACCAAAACACTTCTCCGCTGTGTGCATACAGTTGTGTCCGTCAACATTGTGGTGATACTGATGGTTTCCCGGGACTGATTGCTTCTACGGTTGTGGCTACAAAGTACAACTACGGGAATAGTAGTGACTTTACATAGTAGGTTAGGAGAATTAGGTTAAGGTTAGGGTTAGGCTTAGCTAAAATAATGCAGCTGTACTCCATCTAGCCACAACCTTAAAATCCATCTGTTCCGAGAATCCACCAGTTTACGACACCACTACCATGATACAATGTTGCAAGTTCCTTTGAGAGCACAAGTGCAAGACAGGTTGTCTTCTAATTGCATAATCTGTCTGAACCAACCTCCAACACATAGCCAATGTGATTTACAGAGGATATTTATTTTCATCACAATACCTTTTGCAAATCAATATTTATTTGTTTTTCATGCATTTATCTACCAAAAGCCTGCCATAACATTGACCACCCCCTTTGTTTTACATTTACATTTAAGTCATTTAGCAGACGCTCTTATCCAGAGCGACTTACAAATTGGTGCATTCACCTTATGATATCCAGTGGAACAACCACTTTACAATAGTGCATCTAAATCTTTTAATGGGGGGTTTTAACACTCACTGTTTATTATCTATGGTCACTTTACCTACATGTACAAATTACCTCGACTAACCTGTACCCCCTGTATATAGCCTCGTTATTTTATTGTGTTACTTTTAATTTTTTACTTCAGTTTGAGTAAATATTTTCTTAACTCTATTTCTTGAACTGCATTGTAAGTAAGCAGCTGCCTGGGGCGGCAGGTAGCTTAGTGGTTAGAGCGTTGAGCCAGTACCCAGAAAGTTACAAGATCGAATCCCTGAGCTGACAAGGTAAAAATCTGTCGTTCTGCCCCTGAACTAGGCAGTTCCTAGGCCGTCTGACTTGCCTAGTGTGTGTGTGTGTGCACACGTTGTATTCAGCAAATAAACATTAGACAAAATGTGATTTGAATTGCTGGCTAAAGGAATAGCTTGACAACATAACTTTTCAAAAGTTTGGTTGTCAGAGAGATCAAGCCAAACCTGATGCAATTCAGTCACATACATATAAAGACAGATGGCAAGATCTCTCTGGGAGTAAGGCCAGATCAGGACACCCTACCTTCTGCATTTGCTGGTCTGACTTGGCCATCTCTGCAAAGTAGTCCTCAGGTCTCTTGGTGGCTATCTTCAGCTTCAGTAGCCGGGGCATCGCTTCCAGAACAGCTTCTTGGGCCTGGCGGTAACTGGAAGAGACCAATGAAAGAGAGGATATGTTTTACAATTGCTATTACTAGGACAGCATCATGACATTACAACTGATATGAACCTGTATGGCCATTAGACACCCACAAGAACATCTCTCTCTGGAAGTCGTCATCCGGGTTGATGTCTTCGCTAGCCTTGTTGTCGAGTCTGCCCTCGGACTTGGCAACGATGTCATCAGCGGGGAGATTGACCATGTCCAGCCTCTCTACCCAGGGTAGTGTGTTCTTACGAAAGTCAGCGAGGCATTGTTTCAAACCCTCCTGTCCACAACCATGAATCAAATACGGATCATATTAGAACAGCCAATCATTTGTGACTTACGAGTCGAATAAAGCATGAATGAGAGATAGACAATGGTGGTTTTCTGGTCGCAGACACGTGCGCATGTCAACACTCACCACATTGTTGACAATCTTCTTCGGTTCTTGTGTTGTAAAGTTCAACCCAGGCTTTAGCAATCCCTTTGCGAATGCATCTTGAAGCTAATGAAAACGAAAAACACAGCACAGTTACGCCTCGTGGAGCACCTACACAACGTTAACGGAGACAGTTAGTTAACTAGCTAGCTAACCTGGCTAATGTTAGCTAGCACGCTATAACATAACCAGTTACCTCTCCGTCAGATAATTCGCTGTCCTCCTCAGACGTCTCACCTAACTGCTCGCCATCTTCAATAATATCCATGGTATTGTTTACGGGAATGAATGGATACAAACAGTGATTTTGTGGACCAAATACCATAAAATTAGTGCTCACATGGAGCGGTTCACGTGAGAAGGAATTGGCGTCTGTAAATGGTACACCGAAAATGTCTACCGGTGAAACACCCGCCCCGAAGTAATCAGAGGTTCCTATCCGAAGTTTTCTTTTGCGGTTTACAGCTCTCACGTATAACTCGTGAAAAAAAGGACCAGAGGACTATAAACCTTCTTCGTGTGAATTTCCGACATATATTCGATTTATAATGATATAGGTGTATGCTTTAATTAGTTATATTCGTTACTTATTATGTAATTATGCATTGTATGAAGGATTCTCCATAATGATAGAATTTGACGATAACATGATATATATACATATATTCCACGCTTCGGCAAAAATAGCATGTCAATCTCTGGAAGTCTCACTGTATTCAAATTAAGTAATTAATAAGGAGTTTTGCGGAATAAACACAATTATTTATTAATTTGTATTTTCAATACAGGTAAGTAGCTAGCCTAGTAAAATAAGACGATCATTTATTTTCAAAGTTGACCTTTACGGTTCCAGATAACTCTATAAAAAGTATTGAAGATCAGGTGTTGTAGATGTAAACTTCAAGGGACAGGAGGCAATTTCAGATTAAGGTGAAAATGATTAATATGGCCATACAGAATTGAATTAGTATCCTTCCGACTTTTGCCTGCCACATAAAGATAAAAATCCTTCTAAATGTTTTTTATTTTTCTTTCCCTTTTACTGGCAGATTTTAGTCTGCAGTTTTGACGTGACAGGACTGTGTGATGTCTGCAGTGGTGGCCCAGTGTCACTACAGCTTTGGTCTGCGGACCGGCGTGGCAAATAACCGGTGCTACTTTGATGAGCAGACCGTCATCTTCCCATCTGGGAACAACTGTGTTCGGTATTTGCCACGAACACTACTCAGGATTACAACAATATGTCTAAGGTCATGGTGTTTTATAGATGTTTAGTGTTTCTGACACTACAGCACTCTCTCTGAAATATTTTCATCGACAAATATAAACCTGGTATTCAAAACAGAATTAGGTGTTAACAACCTGTTCAATTTATCCAACTTCCAGTTATGTTTTCTTTGATTCATCCTTGATTTTGCTTCTCAGGTTTGGAGAGGAGTCAGGGGATGTATGCCCTGGCCATCAGCTCAAACCGCCGCTACCTGGCGGTGTCGGAGCATGGCAAGAGGGCCACCATCACCGTGTATGACCTGCAGCACGAGCAGAGCCGGAAGAGGAAGGTGCTGAGCGGAGGGGACATCCCTGTCCATGAGTTTGTCTAAATGGCGTTCTCAACTGACTCCAAGTACTTCATCAGCCAGTCAGGGGCGCCAGACTACATGCTCTTCTATTGGATGTGGGAGAAGCAGAAGATCATGGCCACGGTGAAGACCACTGTGGCCGCTAACCCAGTCAACCAGGTGAGGTCGGACTGCTCTCTTGTTAGCAGTGGTGTAAAGTACTTCAGTAAACATACTTTAAAGTACTACTGAAGTCGTTTTTTGGGTTATCTGTACTTACTTTACTATTTATATTTTTGACAATTTTTACTTTTACTTCAGTACATTCCTAAAGAAAATTCCCTGACACCTAAAAGTACTCGTTACATTTTGAATGCTTAGCAGGACAGGAAAAATATAAAATTCACATACTTATCAAGAGAACATCCTTGGTTATCCCTCCCTACTGCTTCTGACCTGGGGACTCACTAAACACACATGCTTCATTTGTAAATGATGTCTGAGTGTTGGAATGTGCCCCTGGTTATCTGTAAATAAAAAAAACACTAAAATGGTGCCGTTTGGTTTGCTTAATATAAGGAATTTGAAATAATTTATACTTTTACTTTTGATACTTAAGTATATTTTAGCAATTACATTTACTTTTGATACTTAATTATATTTAAAACCAAATACTTTTAGACTTTTACTCAAGTAGTATTTTACTAGGTGACTTTCACTTTTTCATTTTCTATTAAGGTATCTTTACTTTTACTCAAGTATGACAATTTGGTACTTTTCCCACCACTGCTTGTTAGTGGGGCCAGGGAAGAGTCCTTGGCAATGAAATGGTGGTGTGGAATGATCAGCATGCTCATTCAAAATAGCAGTGTTATTTTCCCATTTAAAAGGCATTAAATAACCTAACTGGTCCTTGCTCCTTACTCTGTTGTAGTATCAACTCTGTAGCTGATCAGACACATACTAATTTACTTACACAAGCTATATTTCGATGACACTGTATCACACTATATGTTTCCAGGTCAGTTTGAACCCATATGACAACACCCAGATCTGTGTGAGTGGGAATGGGGTCTTCAAGCTGTTCCACTATGCAGAGGGGGCTCTGAAGCAGTCCACCTTCCAGAAGCTGGAGACGCATAACTTGTTGTCCCACGCCTGGGTGTCTGTGGACAGGGTGATAGCCGGGACAGAGGCAGGCAGGCTGATGGTGTTTGAGTCTGGAGACCTGCGATGGGAAATGTGTGTGTCCACCAAGACCACCATGTCACAGGACCCAGAGAGGTGGGCATAGGGAGAAAAAGACAAGCTGGGGCTGAAAGAACTCCAAACAGATGTCACCCATACATTGTAAGAATGACCATGTTGTACAGTTTTCAATTTTTTAAATTACTTTTTACAGTGCAAAGGGAAATGATGAAGAGTCCCTTCCTCAGTTGCCTCGGGTTACAGTCATCACAGCGTACTCCAAAGGCTTTGCCTGTTCGGCCGGTCCTGGGACTGTGTGTCTGTTTGAGAGAACCGACGATAAGGACAACTACAGGAAGACCAGGGAGATAAAGGTAAGAAAGCTTTCACCTTGCTTCATTTCCATCACTCTTTCCAGCAATATGTTGTATAGAACTAAGCTCATTATTTGTGTGTGTGTGTGTGTGTGTGTGTGTGTGTGTGTGTGTGTGTGCGCGTGCGTGCGTGCGTGCGTGCGTGTTTTATTTTAAGAGTTTTATTCCAAAACGCTATATTTCCATTTTCAGAAATGTTGGTAAATTTGCTTTTATTGTTTAAAGAAATTATGAAAGAGATTGGTGTGTTTTCTCACTATCTAATCATGGCATGGGTTTGTTCAATGACAGACATGTATTTGTTTAAATCTATAATGGTGTATGGTTTCACTTCAGAGAGACAAATAATCATGTTTCTTTGCTAAATGCTACATATTCGTCTCACTCAGAGAAATAAGTAGCACTGCTAGGTTTTACACAGTAAAATGTACCAAATAACTAAATTTTTATTAATACATTTATATTATATTTGGCATTTTAGTCATTTAGCAGATGCTCTTATCCAGAGCGACTTACAGTAAGTGCATTCATCATAAGATAGCTAGGTGAGACAACCACATATAACAGTTAAATATACAGGATACGAACATTCCATTCCAGCTAAACAGTGGATACATAGTGTTTTGCAAAAAAGTATAATTTCATACACATCTAAAATCTTGGAATTAGAAATCTGAGAACAGTAATACTTTACACACACATTAAGTTACTCATAAGCAAACATTTCTGATGAAGAAACACAAATGGGAAAAATGTATGGACATAACATTTTGGAAATAAACTGTCCCATCCAGATCCCCCCAGACCAGTGCAGCCACGAGCCCAGCCAGGCAGAGCAGCAGCAAATTGTGTCTCTGGTCATCAGTCCGTCAGAGGAGACTGTAGTGACCAGTACAGACCGGGGTCAGCTCTACATTATCACCCTGTCCTCTGCTGAGATGAGCAAGGGGGAGCAGGCTCAGTTTGAGTTCCTGTCCTATTCCTTCCACTCTGGGTCTATCACTGGTCTGTCCATATGTATCCGTAAGCCCTTCATCGCTACCTGTTCCCTGGACCAGTCCGTACGCATCTGGAACTTCGAGACCAAGTAAGAGTTAGTCTCACTGGCCTCACGATCCCTTTAAGAAAATTTGTGATCGTCTCAGATCTCAGCTTGTTTTCTATTCTCAATGGTAGTTATATCTGAGGACGTTTCTTTCATGGCTGGTTTCTAGTGTTTTTTTTAGACTCAGCCTTTATTCAGATCCGTCTCCCTCTCCCTTCCCCTTTAGCCTTTTATCAGGTCCGTCTCCCTCTCCCTTCCCCTTTAGCCTTTTATCAGGTCCGTCTCCCTCTCCCTCTCCCTTCCCCTTTAGCCCTTTATCAGGTCCGTCTCCCTCTCCCTTCCCCTTTAGCCTTTTATCAGGTCCGTCTCACTCTCCCTTCTCTTTTAGCCTTTTATCAGGTCCGTCTCCCTATCCCTTCTCTTTTAGCCCTTTATCAGATCCGTCTCCCTCTCCCTTCCCCTTTAGCCTTTTATCAGGTCCGTCTCCCTCTCCCTTCCCCTTTAGCCTTTTATCAGGTCCGTCTCCCTCTCCCTTCCCCTTTAGCCTTTTATCAGGTCCGTCTCCCTCTCCCTTCCCCTTTAGCCTTTTATCAGGTCCGTCTCCCTCTCCCTTCCCCTTTAGCCTTTTATCAGGTCCGTCTCCCTCTCCCTTCCCCTTTAGCCCTTTATCAGATCCGTCTCCCTCTCCCTTCCCCTTTAGCCCTTTATCAGGTCCGTCTCCCTCTCCCTTCTCTTTTAGCCCTTTATCAGATCCGTCTCCCTCTCCCTTCCCCTTTAGCCCTTTATCAGGTCCGTCTCCCTCTCCCTTCCCCTTTAGCCTTTTATCAGGTCCGTCTCCCTCTCCCTTCCCCTTTAGCCTTTTATCAGGTCCGTCTCCCTCTCCCTTCCCCTTTAGCCCTTTATCAGGTCCGTCTCCCTCTCCCTTCTCTTTTAGCCCTTTATCAGGTCCGTCTCCCTCTCCCTTCTCTTTTAGCCCTTTATCAGATCCGTCTCCCTCTCCCTTCCCCTTTAGCCCTTTATCAGGTCCGTCTCCCTCTCCCTTCCCCTTTAGCCCTTTATCAGGTCCGTCTCCCTCTCCCTTCCCCTTTAGCCCTTTATCAGGTCCGTCTCCCTCTCCCTTCTCTTTTAGCCTTTTATCAGGTCCGTCTCCCTCTCCCTTCCCCTTTAGCCCTTTATCAGATCCGTCTCCCTCTCCCTTCCCCTTTAGCCCTTTATCAGATCCGTCTCCCTCTCCCTTCTCTTTTAGCCTTTTATCAGGTCCGTCTCCCTCTCCCTTCCCTTTTAGCCCTTTATCAGATCCGTCTCCCTCTCCCTTCCCCTTTAGCCCTTTATCAGATCCGTCTCCCTCTCCCTTCTCTTTTAGCCCTTTATCAGGTCCGTCTCCCTCTCCCTTCTCTTTTAGCCCTTTATCAGGTCCGTCTCCCTCTCCCTTCTCTTTTAGCTCTTTATCAGGTCCGTCTCCCTCTCCCTTCTCTTTTAGCCCTTTATCAGGTCCGTCTCCCTCTCCCTTCCCCTTTAGCCTTTTATCAGATCCGTCTCCCTCTCCCTTCCCCTTTAGCCCTTTATCAGGTCCGTCTCCCTCTCCCTTCCCCTTTAGCCCTTTATCAGATCCGTCTCCCTCTCCCTTCCCTTTTAGCCCTTTATCAGATCCGTCTCCCTCTCCCTTCTCTTTTAGCCCTTTATCAGGTCCGTCTCCCTCTCCCTTCTCTTTTAGCCCTTTATCAGGTCCGTCTCCCTCTCCCTTCCCCTTTAGCCTTTTATCAGGTCCGTCTCCCTCTCCCTTCCCCTTTAGCCTTTTATCAGGTCCGTCTCCCTCTCCCTTCCCCTTTAGCCTTTTATCAGGTCCGTCTCCCTCTCCCTTCCCCTTTAGCCCTTTATCAGGTCCGTCTCCCTCTCCCTTCTCTTTTAGCCCTTTATCAGGTCCGTCTCCCTCTCCCTTCTCTTTTAGCCCTTTATCAGGTCCGTCTCCCTCTCCCTTCTCTTTTAGCCCTTTATCAGGTCCGTCTCCCTCTCCCTTTTCTTTTAGCCCTTTATCAGGTCCGTCTCCCTCTCCCTTCTCTTTTAGCCCTTTATCAGGTCCGTCTCCCTCTCCCTTCTCTTTTAGCCCTTTATCAGGTCCGTCTCCCTCTCCCTTCTCTTTTAGCCCTTTATCAGGTCCGTCTCCCTCTCCCTTCCCCTTTAGCCTTTTATCAGGTCCGTCTCCCTCTCCCTTCCCCTTTAGCCTTTTATCAGGTCCGTCTCCCTCTCCCTTCCCCTTTAGCCCTTTATCAGATCCGTCTCCCTCTCCCTTCCCCTTTAGCCCTTTATCAGATCCGTCTCCCTCTCCCTTCTCTTTTAGCCCTTTATCAGGTCCGTCTCCCTCTCCCTTCTCTTTTAGCCCTTTATCAGGTCCGTCTCCCTCTCCCTTCCCCTTTAGCCCTTTATCAGGTCCGTCTCCCTCTCCCTTCCCCTTTAGCCTTTTATCAGATCCGTCTCCCTCTCCCTTCCCCTTTAGCCCTTTATCAGGTCCGTCTCCCTCTCCCTTCTCTTTTAGCCCTTTATCAGGTCCGTCTCCCTCTCCCTTCTCTTTTAGCCCTTTATCAGATCCGTCTCCCTCTCCCTTCTCTTTTAGCCCTTTATCAGGTCCGTCTCCCTCTCCCTTCCCTTTTAGCCCTTTATCAGGTCCGTCTCCCTCTCCCTTCCCCTTTAGCCTTTTATCAGGTCCGTCTCCCTCTCCCTTCCCCTTTAGCCTTTTATCAGGTCCGTCTCCCTCTCCCTTCCCCTTTAGCCTTTTATCAGGTCCGTCTCCCTCTCCCTTCCCCTTTAGCCCTTTATCAGGTCCGTCTCCCTCTCCCTTCTCTTTTAGCCTTTTATCAGGTCCGTCTCCCTATCCCTTCTCTTTTAGCCCTTTATCAGGTCCGTCTCCCTCTCCCTTCTCTTTTAGCCCTTTATCAGATCCGTCTCCCTATCCCTTCTCTTTTAGCCCTTTATCAGGTCCGTCTCCCTCTCCCTTCTCTTTTAGCCCTTTATCAGGTCCGTCTCCCTCTCCCTTCTCTTTTAGCCCTTTATCAGATCCGTCTCCCTCTCCCTTCTCTTTTAGCCCTTTATCAGGTCCGTCTCCCTCTCCCTTCCCCTTTAGCCTTTTATCAGGTCCGTCTCCCTCTCCCTTCCCCTTTAGCCTTTTATCAGGTCCGTCTCCCTCTCCCTTCCCCTTTAGCCTTTTATCAGGTCCGTCTCCCTCTCCCTTCTCTTTTAGCCCTTTATCAGGTCCGTCTCCCTCTCCCTTCCCCTTTAGCCCTTTATCAGGTCCGTCTCCCTCTCCCTTCCCCTTTAGCCCTTTATCAGGTCCGTCTCCCTCTCCCTTCCCCTTTAGCCTTTTATCAGGTCCGTCTCCCTCTCCCTTCTCTTTTAGCCCTTTATCAGGTCCGTCTCCCTCTCCCTTCCCCTTTAGCCCTTTATCAGGTCCGTCTCCCTCTCCCTTCTCTTTTAGCCCTTTATCAGGTCCGTCTCCCTCTCCCTTCTCTTTTAGCCCTTTATCAGGTCCGTCTCCCTCTCCCTTCTCTTTTAGCCCTTTATCAGGTCCGTCTCCCTCTCCCTTCTCTTTTAGCCCTTTATCAGGTCCGTCTCCCTCTCCCGCTCCCTTTCCCCTTAGCCTTTTATCAGGTCCATCTCTCTCTCCCTTCCCATCAGCACCCTGGAGCTGTATAAGGAGTTCCAGGAGGAGGCGTTCAACATTGCCCTGCACCCCTCTGGCCTGTTTGTCCTGGTGGGATTCTCTGACAAGCTGAGGCTCATGAACCTGCTCATAGACGACATCAGGACCTTCAAGGAGTTCAACGTCCGAGGCTGTAGAGAGGTCAGAATTAAGAGTTCTCCATGCCAACAGTAGCTCATTGTAGATAGCTGAAACATTCAAACATTCATTTCTAGCTATTCCTTCTCTCACAGTGTACTGTATGCTTTGCCTTTCAGTGTGCCTTCAGTCACGGAGGACACCTGTTTGCTTCAGGGAATGGAAACGTCATTCATATCTACTCCAGCACCACCTTCGAGAACGTCCTCAACCTCAAGGGACACAATGGGAAGGTGAGGGGCGCTGATGGTTTACTGCATGATTTATCATCAGAGTCAGGCTATTCATACTGACTGCCAACACTTCCAGTAAGCCTCGCCTCAGGCCAACAGTTCTAGGCCATGTGAGCTGGCCAGGAAAAACTTTGGCCATAGTTATAGCTTTGAGTTTTTCCTTGTTTATTCTGTTGTTAATTTAACTATCTCGAAAAACTCAAGGTGGCAGAGATAACAGAGGTGACTGCGGGGGTGGTATGTTAGAGTCCTACTTTATGTGTCTCCATCTTCAGGTGCACTCTATAGTCTGGAGTGGTGACGACAGCAGGCTGGTGTTGTGCGGGATGGAGGGGGCTGTGTACGAGTGGAACACTCTGACCAGCAAGCGGAAGTCGGAGAGCGTCCTCAAGTCCTGCAGCTACACCGGTGTCACCGTCTCCCCCGACACCAAGACTATCTTCGCCGTGGGGACCGACTGTACCCTGAAAGAGATCCAGGACTGTCAAGTGAGACCTGAAAACAGTAGCGTATGAAATGTTTCTTCCTTTTAGAAAGTTGTTTCTGGCCAATGTGCTTCTGTTTCTGCTTGGTCTTTTTGGTCAATTGCTGATGAAAAAAAAAGAAGAAAAAGATTAACATTTGTTTGAAATGTTACATGCTCTGACAACTGTGCATTAGTTTTGAAATATAGTCAGTTAAATGTTGGTATAAACTTCTATGAGGACTTTCTTCCTGATAGCGATTATATAGTTTTAATAATTGAGGGGAGCAGTTAGATCTTATTAGCCAGTTTTCCTTATTCTCACTAGGCATACGTTTTCCTTATTCTCACTAGGCATACGTTTTCCTTATTCTCACTAGGCATACGTTTTCCTTATTCTCACTAGGCATACGTTTTCCTTGAAAGTGGTGCTGACGGTTTTGAGGGAATATTTTATTTCAAAAATCTTCATTTCATATTTTTTGCTGGTGTCAGTTTCCAGCTGTGTTATATGAAGTTCGGAAAGGGAAAGTACACTGAACAAAAATAAGAATGCAACATGCAACAATTTCAAAGATTTTACTGAGTTGCAGGTCATGTAAGGAAATCAGTCAATTACAATAAATTCATTAGGCCCTAATCTATGGATTTCACATGACTGGGAATACAGATAATGCATCTGTTGGTGATAGATACCTTTAAAAATAAGGTAGGTGCGTGGATCAGAAAACCAGTCAGTATCTGGTGTGACAACCATTTGCCTCATGCAGCGCGACTCATCTCCTTCGCATAGAGTTGATCAGGCTGTTGATACTGATCTGTGGAATGTTGTCCCACTTCTCCTCAATGGCTGTGCGAAGTTGCTGGATATTGGCGGGAACTGGAACACGCTGTTGTACATGTCGATCAAGAGCATCCCAAACATGTTCAATGGGTGACATGTCTGGTGAATACATGCAGGCCATGGAAGAACTGGGATCTTTTCAGCTTCCAGGAATTGTGTGCAGATCCTTGCGACATGGGGCTATGCATTATCATGCTGAAACATGAGGTGATGGCGGCGGATGAATGGCACGACAATGGGCCTCAGGATCTCGTCACGATATCTCTGTGCATTCAAATTGCCATCGATAAAATGCAATTGTGTTAATTGTCTGTAGCTTATGCCTGCCCATACCATAACCATTTCTTGCTTTGAATATTGAGGTTTCAAAGGGTCTTTCTATAACTGTGATTGGCTGTTATAGACCCCCCTCTGCTCTCTGTATCTGTGATTGGCTGTTATAGACCCCCCTCTGCTCTCTGTATCTGTGATTGGCTGTTATAGACACCCCTCTGCTCTCTCTAACTGTGATTGGCTGTTATAGACCCCCCTCTGCTCTCGGTGATGCATTTTCTTCTCTGATGCACCTTATGTCTAAACTTCTTTACAGTGAAATTATCTTGATTGGTGATCTCAACTGGGGTTGGTTAATGCCGGTGTCTGATGATTTAAAAATGTTTTGTAATTCTATGAATCTTACCCAGTTGATTAACTCACCCACTCGCCCAAATCTAAAATGCCCAGATAAATCTACCCTGATTTATTTGATATTGACAAATGTTCCACATAAATATTCTGCGGTTGGTGTTTTTTGTAATGATTTACCGTAATTTCCGGACTATTAAGCGCACCTGAATATAAGCCGCACCCACTGAATCAAATTTTTTATTTATTTTGAACATAAATAAGCCGCACATGTCTATAAGCCGCAGTTGCCTACCGGTACATTGAAACAAATGAACTTAACACAGGCTTTAACGAAACACGGCTTGTAACAAAAATAAATAGGCTTTAACGAAACACGGCTTGTAACAAAAATAAATAGGCTTTAACGAAGCACGGCTTGTAACAAAAATAAATAGGCTTTAACGAAACACAGCTTGTAACAAAAATAAATAGGCTTTAACGAAGCACGGCTTGTAACAAAAATAAATAGGCTTTAACGAAACACGGCTTGTAACAAAAATAAATAGGCTTTAACGAAACACGGCTTGTAACAAAAATAAATAGGCTTTAACGAAACACGGCTTGTAACAAAAATAAATAGGCTTTAACGAAACACGGCTTGTAACAAAAATAAATAGGCTTTAACGAAACACGGCTTGTAACAAAAATAAATAGGCTTTAACGAAACACGGCTTGTAACAAAAATAAATAGGCTTTAACGAAACACGGCTTGTAACAAAAATAAATATGCTTTAACGAAACACGGCTTGTAACAAAAAATAAAAAATTTGCAGTAAACAGTAGCCTACCAAGAAAGTCATTGGTCACCATCTTCCTTCTCCTGTGCACTGAAACCATCTCCTTCGGTGTCGGAGTTGAATAGCCTCAGAATTGCTTCATCCGATATTGGATCGTTTTCATTGTCGCTCTCGTCACTTTCATCCGGAGGCAAATCCCCCGCTGAGCCCTCTTCAACACGCAGCAGTCCAGCCTTTCGAAACCCGTTGATGATAGTGGATTTTTTGACAATGCTCCACGCTGTCAGGACCCACTGGCAGACTTGACCATAAGTTGCTCTTCGCATGCGGGCCGTTTTAGTGAAGGATTTCTCCCCACTTGTCATCCAAGCCACCCACTGAACACGGCGCGCCACCTTAAATGCACGATTTACATTGATGTCGAGTGGCTGCAAATACTTTGTTGTACCCCCAGGAATCAGGGTGACAAAATGACTACCGTAATCAGAATGATGGGAAGTTTGAGAGCGCTTGATTTAATCTAAACAGTAAACAAAAAAGTTGTTAGACCTTAACCCGTTCGGCAATTTCACTGGTCTAATGAAAGCGGGAAAAATCCATATATTAGCCGCGTCATTGTTTAAGCCGCGACGTTCAAAGCCTGGGAAAACAGTCCTGTCAGGTGCAAACACACTAAACAAGAAACAATTACCCACAACCCCAAAGAAAAACACACTACTATATAGGACTCCCAATCAAAGGCAACTCAACACACCTGCCTTCAATTGGGAGTCCAACCCCGGCAGCTCCGGGCAGTCGGGCCACTCCGGCAGCTCCGGGCAGTCGGGCCACTCCGGCAGCTCCGGGCAGTCGGGCCATTCCGGCAGCTCCGGGCAGTCGGGCCACTCCGGCAGCTCCGGGCAGTCGGGCCACTCCGGCAGCTCCGGGCAGTCGGGCCACTCCGGCAGCTCCGGGCAGTCGGGCCACTCCGGCAGCTCCGGGCAGTCGGGCCACTCTGGCAGCTCCGGGCAGTCGGGCCACTCTGGCAGCTCCTGACTGACGAGGCTGGGCTGACGCACTAGACGCCTGATGCGTGGGGCTGGTACTAGACGTGCCAGCCTGGAGACACGCACCTCCATGCTAGTGCGTATAGCGGGAAACACCGGACCGTAGAGGCGCACTGGCAGTCTTGAGTGCAGGGTTGGCATCACCCCTTCAGGCTCGATGCATACTTCGCCCTGGCACATGCGGGGCGCTGGTACTGTGCCTACCGGCCTGAAAATCCCAGGCCTCACCACAGCCCCAACCCCAAAGCACGGGACCTGTCCAGTCTGTTTCAGCCTAAACAGGGTACGGGGAGCTGGCCTGGGGCTCCATCCCCAGCCAGAGTGGCCCCGCCTGTCCTCCGGCCCAGCCAGAGTGGCCCCGCCTGTCCTCCGGCCCAGCCAGAGTGGCCCCGCCTGTCCTCCGGCCCAGCCAGAGTGGCCCCGCCTGTCCTCCGGCCCAGCCCGAGTGGCCCGCCTGTCCTCCGGCCCAGCCCGAGTGGCCCGCCTGTCCTCCGGCCCAGCCCGAGTGGCCCGCCTGTCCTCCGGCCCAGCCAGAGTGGCCCGCCTGTCCTCCGGGTCAGCCCGAGTGGCCCGTCTGCCCGGCGCAGCTATCAGCGCCACCGAAGTGGACGACGCCGAAGGTGGAGCGAGGTTCACGTCCCGCACCTGAGCCACCTCCAGGATAGGTGGGTTGGGGGAGGGAGGGTGTAGCACAGTGCCGTCGTTGACGGCAGCCACCCTCCCTTCCCTCCCTTATTGTTTACGGGGTATTGTTTATTGGTTTTGTTGGGGTATTGGGGGTATTGGTGTTTTCTTTTTTAAGGTGCATTCCGGGGTCTGCACCTTGAGGGGGGGGGTACTGTCACATCCTGACCAGCAGAGGGTGTAATTGTATTAGTTTTGGTCAGGACGTGGCAGAGTTTTTGTGTTATGTGTTAGTTAATTGGGGTTGGACTCCCAATTGAAGGCAGGTGTGTTGAGTTGCCTTTGATTGGGAGTCCTATATAGTAGTGTGTTTTTCTTTGGGGTTGTGGGTAATTGTTTCTTGTTTAGTGTGTTTGCACCTGACAGGACTGTTGGCTGTCGGTTTTCTCAGTTTGTTTTGTATAGTGTTCTCTTTTGCTTTATTAAATATGACGAACACTAACTCCGATGCATTTTGGTCCATTCCTGAAGACAGCCCTTACAATGGGTTTCTCCAAATAGTAAACAGACATGCTCCATTCCGCAGGTTCAGGGTTAAAGGTAGGGATATTCCATGGTTTTCTTCTGAGCTGTCTTGTATTGTTCACGACTGTAATCTAGCCTGGGCTAAAGCAAGGAAATCGTGTTCTGAGGCTGATTGGCTTGTTTTTTAGGCAGTTACGAAACAAGTGTTATTTTCTCCTTAGGAAGGCCAAGTCTGAATATTTTATGTCTGTTACCACTGATAACCTGAATGACCCTAGAAAGTTTTGGAAGGCTATTAAGTCTATGTCTGGTAACAGTAATGTTAATGAATTACCGTCATGTGTTTTGAAGGACTCTGTTGCTGTATATGACAAAACTGAAATGCTGAATTGTTTCAATGAGCACTTTGTATCATCTGGTAGGCTGTTTGATTCAGTGTCCTCTGTCTCTGTACAGCCCTGTGTGAATGAACCAGTGAAAGCTGGTCAAACTTTTAGCTTTTTGCCATTCTCAGTGCAGGAGGTACATAAAGCCCTGAAATCCTTAGATCAGAGAAAGCCTGCAGGTCCTGATCTTTTGGATCCCTGCTTTTTAAATCTGGCAGCGGATTTCATAGCTGAACCACTTACATATCTGTTCAATCTAACCCTGGAATGTAATGAAATTCCAAAGATCTGGAAATCAGCATTTGTCCTGCCACTTTTAAAAGGGGGAGATCCAACTCTTTTAAATAATTATAGGCCAATCTCAAAGCTGTCACCCCTGGTGAAAATACTTGAAACCCTTGTGAGTGAACAGCTAAAAGAGTTTTTATTTACTAACTCTATTTTATCAATGTACCAATTGGGTTTTAGGAAGAAGCATAGCACAATTACAGCAGCCATGAAGGTTTTAAATGATATCACTGAAGCTCTTGACAAAAAACAGCATTGTGTCTCACTTTTTATTGATCTCTCTAAGGCTTTTGATACAGTTGATCATGCTATACTAAGGCAGAGATTGTCGAGTGTAGATCTTTCAGAGCATGCAGTTGCATGGTTTGTTAAGTATCTGTCTGATAGAACTCAGTGCACTCAATTTGATGGGCTTAGGTCTGTTAAATTGTCTGTCTGTAGTGGTGTGCCCCAAGGCTCTGTACTTGGTCCTCTCTTATTCACTATTTATATAAATAATTTAGACAAAAATGTCCAAAATGCGCAACTTCATTTTTATGCTGATGATACTGTTATTTACTGTTGTGCCTCGTCTCTTACAAAAGCTTTCCAGAATTTGCAAACTGCTTTTTATACTGTTCAACATACCTTGTGTCAATTGAAGCTTATCCTCAGTACTGACAAAACTAAACTAATGGTGTTTTCTAAAGCAAGAAATAGACCTCTGAACCTTTCACCTATTACTACCTGTCAGGGCAAGGAGATTGAGGTTGTAACCTCATATAAATATCTTGGAATTTTGATTGATGATGGCCACTCTTTTAAAATGCATATTCAACAACTTACAAACAAATTGAAGCTGAAATTAGGATTTTATTTTAGGAAGAAGGCTTGTTTTTCTTTTGAAGCCAGAAGGAGGCTAGTATCAACTACATGTATGCCTTTACTAGACTATGGGGATATTTTATATATGAACGCTTCCGCTCAGTGTTTGAGATCAATTGACACCCTTTACCATGGCACTTTGAGATTTATTTTAAACTGCAAAACCCTTACGCACCACTGCACTTTGTATACCAGGGTTGGCTGGCCTTCTCTAGTCACTTGTAGGCTCAGTCACTGGTATATTTTTATTTACAAAGCCATTTTGGGTTTACTACCTTTTTATTTGGGCATTTTTATTGTTCAGAAATGTGGCGGGTACTCTCTTCGTTCGCTGGACTTTATCCTGCTAACTGTTCCAAATGTCCGAACTGAATTTGGTAAAAGGGCTTTTATGTACTCTGCGCCATCGTCTTGGAACGCCTTACAAAATACTTTTAAACTGGAAGAACTTGTCCCAATTGGTATTTTTAAATCACTGATGAATGATCTTGAGTCTGATTCCCTGACCTGTCAATGTTTTTAATTTGCTGTTTTTGATTTTGTTATACTCTTGTGAATTCTATGGTTTTTACTAGATTACTTGTAGTTTTTCATGTTGTTTGTCTGTAATTTTTGTAATGACTTGGTGCTGCCTATCTTGGCCAGGACGCTCTTGAAAAAGAGATTTTAAATCTCAATGAGTCCTTCCTGGTTAAATAATGGTTAAATGAATAAATAAAACCCCACCACCACCATGGGGCACTCTGTTCACAACGTTAACATCAGCAAACCTCTCGCCCACACACAACGCCATACACGTTGTTTGCCATCTGCCCGGTATAGTTGAAAACGGGATTCATCCATGAAGAGCACACTTTTCCAGCGTGCCAGTGGCCATAGAAGGTGAGCATTTGCCCACTGAAGTCTGTTACAACATCAAATTGTAGTCAGGTCAAGACCCTGGTGATGAGGACGTCATGACGAGCATGCAGATAAGCTTCCCTGAGAAGGTTTCTAACAGTTTGTGCAGAAATTCTTCGGTTGTGCAAACCCACAGTTTCATCAGCTGTCCGGGTGGTTGGTCTCAGACGATCCCGCAGGTAAAGAAGCCAGATGTGGAGGTTCTGGGCTGGCGTGGTTACACGTGGTCTATGGTTGTGAGGCCAGTTGGACGTACTGCCAAATTCTGTAACACTATGTTGGAGGAGGCTTAGGGTAGATAAATGAACATTCAATTATCTGGCAACAGCTCTGGTGGACATCCCTGCAGTCAACTGAACGCTCCTTCAAGACTTGAGACATCTGTGGCATTGTGTTGTGTGACAAAACTGCACATTTTAGAGTGGCCTTTTATTGTCCCCAGCACAAGGTAATGTGTAATGTGTGTAATGTGTAATGACACTGTGTAATGATCATGCGGTTTAATCAGCTTCTTGATATGCCACACCTGTCAGGTGGATGGATTATCTTGGCAAAGGAGAAATGCTCACTAACAGGGATGTAAACAAATTTGTGCACACAATTTGAGAGAAATAAGCTTTTTGTGCATCTGGAAAATTTCTGGGATGTTTTATTTCAGCTCATGAAACATGGGACCAACACTTTACATGTTGCGTTTCTATTTTTGTTCAGTGTAAATAGAGTTTCCCATCTCCGTCATAATGACCGGAGCAGAGAAGAGAGCCCATTAAATTCACACTCTGCTGTTAGTTCTCCTCATCCTGAGTGACGGTCATCTTTCTGACAGGCTATGAAACCAGTCAGGAGAGACGATAAAGGCCCCTTGAGTTATTGTCAGCTGCTGGAACTTCCAAAGAAACTCTAACAATCATACATTTTAGCCAGTCTTTCTAAATAGATCAGTGGTTTGTTGGATGCCACCCAGCCCTTCCCCAGCAGGCTATTTGCAATCCAAATGGTGGTGAAATAAACAAAACTTTCACTGACACACAGATGTGTGTTATGCATGAATGACAACAACACTTTACCTCTGCTGTAATCGTTTCTTGCCATCCCTTGATAGTAGCCTTTATATTCACATCAATTCCCCCCCCCCCCCCCCCCCCACCCCTCTCTCTTTGTCAGATCCTGCGTGAGGTGCCTGCTGAAGACGTGGCCTACACCACCATCACCATGTCCCGGTCCGGACGCACGCTCTTCACCGGGACCTCTATCGGGACCATCAGGGCCATCAAGTACCCCCTGTTTATCCAGAAGGACTGGATCAAGTATCAGGCCCACTCTTCACCTATCACCAAAGTACGACAATGCAATGCCTCCACAAAACATGTTCAATGGGTGACATGTCTGGTGACGCAATACAACGCAGCGAAGTTTGAGCCATTGCAGTGTAATGGACCATACACAAATCGGTGCAAAGGCCATTGATTTGAGTGGATGTATCCTGAACAGAGGTGCGTAAAGTGTGTGTCCTTTCTGTGTTCAGATGGTGATCACATTTGATGACCAGTACCTGCTGACGGTGTCTGAGGACTGCTGTCTGCTCATCTGGAAGATCATAGACAAGCAGGGCCGCGGCCTGAAGAGAGACAAGGAGATCACCTACGCTGATGAGATCCTCATCACCAAGACAGACCTGGAGGAGAAGGTACAGAGATTTAGGATCTTAATTTGAGCTGGTTTGCTATATCAGGAAAATAATTAACAGGAAATGTGAGTTATTACGTGGATATAATAAATTGACATTTTTGTAGGGGTTGATATATTTTTCAGAGGGAAAATCAAGTCTGAAATTTCTAAGTGGAAATTACTAAATTCAGAAGCCTTTTTAAAACTCAAATAAAAAATGTCCTGCAACCGCAAACCACGTGTAACCATGCCAGCCCAGGACCTCCACATCCGGCTTCTTCACCTGCGGGATCGTCTGAGACGAGCCACCCGGACAGCTGATGAAACTGTGGGTTTGCACAACAGAAGAATTTCTGCACAAACTGTCAGAAACCGTCTCAGGGAAGCTCATCTGCGTGCTCATCGTCCTCACCAAAGTCTTGACCTGACTGCAGTTCCGGCTCGTAACCAACTTCAATGGGCAAATGCTTACCTTCGATGGCCTCTGGAACGCTGGAAATTGTGCTCTTCACAGATGAATCCCGGTTTCAACTGTACCAGGCAGATGGCAGACAGCATGTATGGTGCCATGTGGCCAAGTGGTTTGCTGATATCAACGTTGTGAACAGAGTGCCCCATGGGGCGGTGAGGGTTATGGCATTGGAAGGCATTAACTACGGACAACGAACACAATTGAATTTTATCGATGGCAATTTGAATGCACAGAGATACCTGAGGTCCGTTTACGTGCCATTCATCCGCCGCCATCACCTCATGTTTCAGCATGATAAAGCCCAACCCCATGTTGCAAAGATCTGTACACAATTCCTGGAAGCTGAACATGTCCCAGTTCATCCATGGCCTGCATACTCACCAGACATGTCACCCATTGAACATGTTTGGGATGCTCTGGATCGACGTGTACGACAGCGTGTTCCAGTTCCCGCCAATATCCAGAAACTTCGCACAGCCATTGGAGAGGAGTGGGACAGCATTCAACAGCCTGATCAATCAACAGCCTGATCAACTCTATGCGAAGGAGATGTGTTGCGCTTCATGAGGCAAATGGTGGTCACACCAGATACTGACTGATTTTCTGATCCACACTATCTTTCCTTTACGGTATCTGTGACCAACAGATGGATATCTGTATTCCCAGTCATGTGATTAGGGCCTAATGAATTTATTTCAATTGACTGATTTCCTTATATGAACCGTAACTCAGTAAAATCTTTGAGATTGTTGCATGTTACGTTTTATATGTTTGTTCAGTATGTACGCTGTAATACTTCTAACACGTTTTAACTTTCAAAAGTGTTTAGCTCTCATAATGGTATGCACTGACTTACTTTGCCTTGTAAGAGCCGGCCTTGATAAGAGCCACTGCTAGATCGATACATGGAAATTAAAATTGAAAGTGGCACTGGCTGGGCTGGCTTAAGGTGAACACCTCAGTGAGGTTCATATGTAGATACATCCCTCTCGCTTCACCTCTCTTCATCTCTCCTGTCAGATCCTGAAGAAGGAACGAGGCAAGATGGAAGCCATGTTTGAGGTGACGGAGAAACACTCCAAAGAGCTGCAGGATCTGGGTGAGTTCTGTTTTATTCTGTTCTATTCTATTTTTATCTATTATATTCTGTTCTATTCTATCTATTCCATTCTATTCTGTTTTATTCTATTCTCACTTCTTGTCCATCTATCGTAAAAGTTACCTCTAAGTTTAGAGCTATGAGACTTGAATGACTCCCATTTGAGTGTGCACATTGACAGCAGCACCTGATAGTATTGACTGTGTTGGATCCAGTGTCCACCTCATATCCTCTCTGACTCTTTCTGCCCCATGTGGTCAGGAACAACTCCTGGCCTCCCTCTCTTCACACTCCCCTTCCTCCGTTCTCCCCCCTTCCTTCTCTCTCTCCCTCTCTTCACAGTCCCCTCCCTCCCTTCCTTAATTCCCTCCCCTCTCGCCCTCTCTCCCTTCACACTCACCTCCCTTCCTTAATTCCCTCCCCTCTCGCCCTCTCTCCCTTCACACTCACCTCCCTTCCTTAATTCCCTCCCCTCTCGCCCTCTCTCCCTTCACACTCACCTCCCTTCCTTACCTGCCTCTTTCCTCTCTTTCCCTCCCTCTCCTCAACTCCCGCTCTTCTCTCCTCCCTATCTTCTCTCCTCCCTATCCTCTCGCCTCCCTCTCTCCTCTCGTCTCCTCTCCCTCCCTGCTGTGACACTGATTGGAAGTGAAGGGACAAATGAATCTGGGAGCGGCAGGTTCTCCATGGAGGACATCCGCAGAATCTTTAAGGAAATGTGACGTCAACTCCCATCACTGCTAAAGGAGGTGTGAGACGCGGGGCAACGCAGGGCCTGCTTAATCACTTTATTATTTCACTCTGAATGGAATAGTGAATTCATCTCAGAGAGAGAGACAGAGTATGGGGACAAAATTGATGTGAATATAAAGGCTACTATCAATGGATGGCAAGAAACGATTACAGCAGAGGTAAAGTGTTGTTGTCATTCATGCATAACATTAAAGTTATTGCGCCAGCCTCATCCAGGAGTGTACATGTAATGTTTAAGCATAGCTAAATTACCCCCAGGGGCTCATTTATTGAAGTGGATATTACAGATGCAGTATCTTAATTTGATCACTATTTTGTTGCTGAAAGTTTTTGAAGGATTTCTCAGGAAATGCAGATGAGCTTTGTGATTGACATAAATTCACTGAAAACCTGCACTAACACACAGTTATTCCACTTTCCATGTAGCATAATTTTGACCTGCTAATAGCCTAACCACCGATCAAGCAACATTATGGACTAAACGGTCAAACCCTGTTGCTGCAGGATTATTTTGCTGAGACAATACTGGTCAAATTAACAAAACCGCTGATCTATTCAGGACTGTCAAAAATTCCTCAAAATGTAGACGTTTATGATTGATAGAGTTTCTTTGGAAGTTCCAGCAGCTGACAATAACTCAAGGGGCCTTTATCGTCTCTCCTGACTGGTTTCATAGCCTGTCAGAAAGATGACCGTCACTCAGGATGAGGAGAACTAACAGCAGAGTGTGAATTTAATGGGCTCTCTTCTCTGCTCCGGTCATTATGACGGAGATGGGAAACTCTATTTACACTGAACAAAAATAGAAACGCAACATGTAAAGTGTTGGTCCCATGTTTCATGAGCTGAAATAAAAGATGAGACGGAGAGGCGGCGAATGGCATGGCATGCGGAGTAGCTCTTTAGCTTGGTCCTGACTGGGATAATTGAGGATGTAGGTTACTACAGGTACATAAGCAAACACCCAACAATGGGATTATCCATCTTCTTCACAGATGCCGTGCTAGGTTGACCTCTGTCCTCTGACCTCTGTCTGTGATGAGGTAGAGCTCCCGTTCATGCCCTCTTTATCTCTCTCTATATCTCTCCTTCTGTCTCTTGCCATCTGTCTCTTTTTGTTATCTTTCTTATCCCCACTCTATCCTTTCACCTCTCTTTCTCTCTCTCATTCCCCCTCTTTAACTGAACTCTTCCCACCTTTCTTGCCTTGCTATTTTCCACGTGTTTTTCCCTCCTTCTTTCTGTATCTCTCCCTCCTCCCCCTCTCCCTCCTTCTTTCTGTACCTCTTCTCCTCCCCCTCTCCCTCCTTCTTTCTGTATCTCTTCTCCTCCCCCTCTCTCTCCTTCTTTCTGTATCTCTTCTCCTCTCCCTCTCCCTCCTTTTTTCTGTATCTCTTCTCCTCTCCCTCCTCCCCCTCCTTTTTTCTGTATCTCTCCCTCCTCCCCCTCTCCCTCCTTCTTTCTCTATCTTGTCTCCTCCCCCTCTCCCTCCTTCTTTCTGTATCTCTTCTCCTCCCCCTCTCCCTCCTTCTTTCATTATCTCTCCCTCCTCCCCCTCTCCCTCCTTCTTTCTGTATCTCTCCCTCCTCCCCCTCTCCCTCCTTCTTTCTGTATCTCTCCAACTTTAAACTCTGTCTTGACTTATTTCTCTCCCCTCCCTCTAGTGTCAGGAGGAGTCTCGTATCAAGGGGAGGGAGTTTGAGGAGAGCAGGAAGCAGATGGAGGAGGATGGAGACGGAGATCCAGGACATCAGGATCCGCTATGAGAGGTGGTTGAAGGACGAGAGGGAGACCAACATGCGCATGAAGGGAGACACCGGCATCATGAAGAAGAAGGTAGAGACATCATCTTCTCACCCCCACACCTCCCTCCACCATCACAAGCTCTCAAAAGTTTCCTTGATTCCTTTTGTCCTCTCCCTGCCTTCTTCTCAGAACATAAGAGGGATACGAGGAGAGCATTGGAGGAGAAGATCAGAGGTTCCTCTCCTCAGATCTTCTCCAATGCTCTCCTCATTTTTCTCAGACATTTTGATATGGAAGTGTGAAGAGGATGGAAAGAAGAGGACGGGAGGGAGAGGATGGGGGGAGAGGACGGGGGGAGAGGAGAGGACCGGTAGGAGAGGACAGAGAGGAGAGGACGCAAGATTGCCCGCTAGTCTCCCTCCAACTCCCATCCTTCACACACTCCCTACCCAACCCTCTCCCACCTAGACCCTGCCTGCCTGCCCTCTCATCACAGTGGTACATCATAATTACAGCCAATCAGACGCAGCATACGGCCTGCTGACGGCGAGCAGGGCCTGTCCATGTGTCCATAGTTAGGCTCTAATGTGCTCCCTCCGCTTGCTCACTCAATATCACAGGGAGGATGTTAAGTCAGATCCTGTGTGTAGATTCTGCAGTCCTATGGCCCCATTCTGTCTGTTGGCTGTCTTTTCTTGTCTTCTCAGATTTTTTTGTCTACTTCCCTTTCTCCCTAGATCAGGTTAGGCTGTTTTTACTATCCAATATGGTACTGCATGTGGAGGCTTTATTGTTGGTTATGGGAAGCTATAAAGAATATGACCATTGTGTAAGTCACAATGAGTTATGACTATGGCGACTGGTGACATTTTCCTCCTCTCCTGCTACGTCTACCCCCTGTCCTCCCCTCCCTCCCTCTCTCCCTCCCTCCCTCACACACACACACCCACGCACACACACACTGCAGTTCAGCAGCCTGCAGAAGAATATAGACGACAGGAGCGTGGAGAAAGTGAAGATGAAGTCAGAGCAATAGAAGCTACTGGCACATCAGAAGTGTCTGGAGAAAGACATCCTGGCCCTGAAGAAAGAGATCCAGGAGAGGGATGAAACCATCCAGGATAAGGTGAGAGGGTTGCTGCTGGGCTGAGGGGGTACAGCCAGGTGCCATGGCATGGAGAGGGTTAGGTTTGTTCCAAAAGGAGCCAGGCAGGAATGATAGGTTTGCTTCCGAGGTATGCAGAAACATGGAAGGTTACTTGACTGGATGCCATTGAAACTGTTGAAACATTAAGGAAGGAAAAAAGTCAGTTTTATTGATGGACCTCTACTGTTTATGATTGTAGTTGACTTTGTTCAAATGTTCTTCTCTCATAATCGAACACAATCAACTTATACGCTATTATATATTGTCCATAAAAGTTGTTCTCCCCCATACATCCATTATCCTGAGTCCCAGTCCCATGCATCACACCAGACAAGGTGACTTTGAGACTGTGAGACTCCTCCCCTTCTCACAGCACTGAACCTTGAGTGTGAAGGGCCAATAATGAATAATCCCACTGCATCAGCATGTGGTGGAGCAGGCCACCGTTTCAGGCACTGACTCAGACACTTGCTCTGCGAACACAAATTCACGTACACATACTACTCTGCATCCCTCTGCTGACTTGCCTCTGAAGCTAATCAGGGTTGGTCCTGGATGGGAGACCAGATGCTGCTGGAAGTGGTGTTGGAGGGCCAGTAGGAGGCACTCTTTCCTCTGGTCAAAACATTTTTTTATCCCATTGCCCCAGGGCAGTGATTGGGGACATTGCCCTGTTGCAAGGTGCCGTCTGTTATGGTGTGTACTGGAGGCGAAGTCAGGTGCAGGAGAGCAGAGTATAGTTAACAGGCGCATATTTATTTTCCGTTCCAAAATGAGAGCACTACAATAATCAAATGCGCTCAAAACACGGAAAATAAATAAAAGACAAGCGCATAAATCAAACACCACATAACATGAAACAATTACACACAAAGACATGATGGGAAACAGAGGGTTAAATACATGTAGATTGATTGTGGAAATGAAAACCAGGTGTGTATGGAAGACAAGACAAATGGACATATGAAAAATGGAGCGGCGATGGCTAGAAAGCCGGTGACGTCGATCGCCGAACGCCGCCCGAACAAGGAGAGGAGCCGACTTCGGCGGAAGTCGTGACAGTACCCCCCCCCCCCCGCACGCCGACACCAGCCTCGGGGACGACCCGGGGGACGAGGCGCAGGGCGATCCGGCCGGCGACGGTGAAACTCCCGCAGCAGTTCAGGATCCAGAACATCTGCAACCGGAACCCAGCACATCTCCCCCAGCCCGTACCCCTCCCACTCCACGAGGTACTGAAGGCCCCCCGCCTGACGCCTCGAATCCAGGATGGAACGAACAATGTACGCCGGGGCCCCCTCGATGTCCAAAGGGGGCGAAGGGACCTCCCGCACCTCAGATTCCTGGAGCTGACCAGCCACCACCGGCATGACACATGGAATGAGGGGTTAATACGATAATCAGAGGGAAGCTGTAATCTGTAACATACATCGTTCACCCTCTTCAGGACTTTAAATGGCCCCACAAACTGCGGACCCAGCTTCCGGAAGGGCAGGCGGAGGGGCAGATTACGGATCGAGAGATTGCACCAGGGGACCGGGTCTAACACCGGGGTCTCACTGCGGTGACGGTCCGCGCTGGTTTTCTGGCGACGCGCGACTCGTTGGAGATGTACACGGCGGCCTCCCATGTCTCATCCGCGCGCCTAAACCAGTCGTCCACCGCAGGAGTCTTGGTCTGACCCTGATGCCATGGTGCCAGAACCGGCTGGTACCCCAATACGCACTGAAAGGGGTAGAGGTTAGTGGAGGAGTGGCGAAGCGTGTTCTGCGCCATCTCGGCCCAGGGCACGAACGCCGCCCACTCGCCCGGCCGGTCCTGGCAATAGGACCGCAGAAAACTGCCCACATCCTGGTTGACTACCTGCCCGTTACTCTTGTTCGCATCCAGCTCCCACACGACCGGCACTACCAGGCAGGAGGCCGGGAGTATGGGAGTCTGATCCATGGGCCGCTCCTCTGTGTCATACAGCCGGGACAGTGCGTCTGCCTTCTTATTCTGGGAACCTGGTCTGTAGGATAGGGTAAACACAAAACGGGTAAAGAACATGGCCCACCTTGCCTGACGAGGATTCAGTCTCCTCACTGCCCGGATGTACTCCAGGTTGCGGTGGTCAGTCCAGATGAGGAAACGGTGTTTAGCCCCCTCAAGCCAATGTCTCCACGCCTTCAACGCTTTAACCACAGCCAACAACTCCCGGTCCCCCACATTAGTTATGCTCCGCTGGGCTGAGCTTCTTCGAGAAGAAAGCACAGGGGCGGAGTTTCGGTGGCATACCCAAGCGCTGTGAGAGCACGGCTCCTATCCCAGCCTCGGATGCGTCCACCTCCACTATGAATGCCAAAGAGGGATCCGGATGGGCCAGCACGGGAGCCGAAGTAAACAGAGCTCTTAGCTGCCCAAAAGCCCTGTCCGCCTCAGCCGACCACTGCAACCTTACAGGAGGCAGTGAGGTAATGGGCGCAGCAACCTGGCCAAAACCCGGATACATCTCCGGTAGTAATTGGCAAACCCTAAAAATCGCTGCACCTCCTTAACCGTGGTGGGAGTCGGCCAATTACGCACGGCTGCAATGCGGTCACTCTACATCTCCACCGCTGATGTGGAAATGCGATACCCTAGGAAGGAGACGGCCTGCTGAAAGAACAGGCATTTCTCAGCCTTGACATACAGGTTGTCACGAATCCCACCGAAGGTGGCTCCCCTGCTTGTTCGGGCGGCGCTCGGCGGTCGTCGTCGCCGGTCTACTAGCCACTGCTGATCCCTTTTTCCTTTTCTGTTTGTTCGGTCTTATTGGTTGCACCTGTTCCCTGTTTTGTTTCTTGATTTGTGTTTATTTAAGCCTGTTAGGCCCGCCCAGGTTTGTGCGGGATTATTTCACTGTTTGTTATTTGGATGTGCTGGCTGGCGCCTTATTTTCTCTCCGGACTGTTTTGCCCTGTGTTTTGGGTTGGTCTACCTTATTACGCGCCATCTGTTTTGGCGTGACCGTTTTGTGCCGGAGAAATAAAAGACGTGATACTTACCCTCTGCGCCTGACTCCAACCACCACTCCTAGGAATCCCTGACACAGGTCATGCTCCAACAGTCGTCCAAGTACCTTGCGCACCAAAGACACATGCTCGGCGTGTGTAGCGGAGTATATCAGAATGTCATCGATATACACCACAACACCCTGCCCGTGCAGGTCCCTGAAAATCTCATCTACAAAGGATTGGAAAACTGATGGAGCATTCATCAACCCGTACGGCATGACGAGGTACTCATAATGCCCTGTGGTGGTACTGAACGCTGTCTTCCACTCGTCTCCCTCCCAGATACGCACCAGGTTATACGCACTCCTGAGATCCAGTTTCGTGAAGAAGCGCGCCCCATGGATTGACTCAATCGCCGTGGCGATAAGAGGTAGCCGGTAACTGTACCTCACCGTGATTTGATTGAGATCTCTATAGTCAATGCACGGGCGTAAACCTCCATCCTTCTTCTTCACAAAAAAGAAACTCGAGGAGGCGGGTGAAGTGGAGGACCGAATGTACCCCTGATGCAGGGATTCGGAGACATGTTTCCATAGCCACCGTCTCCGCTTGCGACAGGGGATACACGTGACTCCTGGGAAGTGCAGCGTCTGCGAGGAGATTTATCGCACAATCCCTCCGTCGATGAGGTGGTAATTGAGTCGCCTTCTTTTTACAGAAGGCGAGAGCCAAATCGCCATATTCTGGGGGGATGTGCACGGTGGAGACCTGGTCTGGACTTTCCACCGTGGTAGCACCAACGGCAACCCCTACACACCTCCCGGAGCACTCTCGCGACCACCCCGTGAGAGCCCTCTGTTGCCAGGAAATAGTGGGGTTATGCGGCGATGGCTAGAAAGCCGGTGACGTCGATCGCCGAACGCCGCCCGAACAAGGAGAGGAGCCGACTTCGGCGGAAGTCGTGACACCGTCTTTTGGATGGCACGTTAAACGCATGTCCTGACTCTCTGTGGTCACTAAAGATCCCATGGCAAAAATGTCCACTCTTTAGAGTAACCCCGGTGTCTTGGTAAAAATGTCCACTCTTTAGAGTAACCCCGGTGTCCTGGTAAAAATGTCCAATCTGGCCTCAAACCATCATGGCCACTTAATCATCCACAGCTTCCGATTGGCTCATTCCTCCCCCCTCCTTTTCCCTGTAAATATTCCCCAGGTCGTTGCTGTAAATGAGAATGTGTTCTCAGTCAACTTACCTGGTAAAATAAGGGTTAAATATTTTTTTAAAGAAACTATCCCCCTCTCTTTTTTCTCATAAGGTTACATGTTGACATGTTGTGTCCCTGCATAAACAAAGCATGAACAAAGAATGGGGCTGTTAGCGCAATTGATTTGCGACGTTATATCCCTGCAAAGAGCATGTCCATATTTTAACATCAGTGTTCTGAGGGAGGAGAAAACCATTTTCATCCTCTTCTAACTCTGTCTCTTAGGCTGCGGTCCAAACACTTAAAAGACACACCCTCATCCACTTACCCTCGCCTTATTCCCTTGGGGGAATCCCCGTTGCCATCTTGGAGGGCGGTCCAAATGATTAGCCAAGCAAGGGAAGTTTGCAACGTAAGCCCCTCAGCCCTCGTTTTTAGTCGGCTTTGCGAGTGTACAATTATGTTCACATCCGAGGCCTGAAACTCCCCATAATTCAATTCGCGATGATTGTACATCCGCTAAGAAAAGTCAGAGAAAACTTAAACAACATTAATGGAGAAGTCAACATACAAGTGTAAGTAAAAACAAATGCAAATAAGTTAGACATTGTGCTACTAATGCACATGATGGCACAAACACATCTTATAAAAAGTGAATATGTTTTTGTTTGGTTATCTTTTGTAAATTGTAGAAATAAAACATTTTCCTTCTTCAGAAGTTCCAGCTAGGTAGGCTAATGTTAGTTAGCTAATTTATTTGCTAGCTATCATACAGTAGGCATATATTAATAATTATATATTTAATATAAGTAGACATGCATTCATAATTGTCTAACGCATATAAAGCAACCACAAGCTACCGGTGGCTGAAAACACTATCATCGCAGGATGAACGATTGATGAATTTCCGGGGAAGGGCGGTTCATTTAAAAATCATTCCTTCCTCCCTCGCCCCTTGCCTGCAAGTGTATACTCGTCAGACGTCATGATACGTCATCAGAAGTGTCCACTTCATTTGAGGGCTGAGGGGATAGGGTGTCTTTTAAGTGAAACACTGTGCACACACTGTATATAGACTTTTTCTATTGTGTTATTGACTGTACGTTTGTTTATTCCATGTGTAACTCTGTGTTGTTGTTTGTGTCGCACTGCTTTACTTTATCTTGGCCAGGACGCAGTTGTAAATGAGAACTTGTTCTCAACTGGCCTACCTGGTTAAATAAAGGTGAAATAAATCAAATAAAGTGTTTGGACCACAGCCTTAGTGTGCAGAGGGACACTTAGGGAACTATTCAATCCGGATCGTGGAAATTCAGCGCTACAGCGTTATTGAAATTTAAAGGCAATGTTCCCATTGCCTTTACGCTGCAGATGTCAGCTCAATAGGAAATTACCTTTACATTTCTATTGTGCTATATGTAACGCTTCAGCGATACAGACTGAATAGAGACAATAATTGATAACTGTCTTTAATGTGTAAATGTCACAGATGCTGTCTATGAAAAGATTACACCCCCTTCCCCCCTCCCTTCCTCTACACTCACGCACACATTCACCCGCCCTCAAGATGAAACGCTTTCAAATAGCTAATTGGACAGAGAGTAAATTATAACAAAATGGCCCCGCATCAAAAGAGGAGGCTCCAGTTCAGTTCAAACACAGATCCATCCTCCTATCCTTTCTCTTCATGAATAAAGATTCACACTCAGCAGAGTAGCCGTGGCAACTGTTGTTCTAACACTCGTCGTCACTAACGATGATACATTTGAACATTAAAGATGCCTCCCAGAAGTTAAGCTTGAACATTAGATTTGGTTCACTAACTAGCTTGTATTGTTGAACTATGGAAGTGACATTTTATATTCAATTTCATGGGATATTAATTTTGGAAGAGGATTATGAATGTAATTGAACTGGAAAAATAACTCAAGCCAAAGACTATAAAGAGAATGGGTTGATTTCATGGTTTATTTAAACAACCTAACAAACCTGTTACATGGCAGCATTGCATCATGCCATGTTATATTATATGAGTTATTACATGGCAGTTAAATGATTGTCTACTCAGTCAGTGTGAAGTGGGGCAAAGCTTCCTGCCATCCAGGACCTCTATACCAGGCGGTGTCAGAGGAAGGCCCTAAAAAGTGTCAAAGACTCCAGCCACCCTAGTCATAGACCGTTCTCTCTGCTACCGCACGGCAAGTGGTACCGAAGCGCCAAGTCTAGGACCAAGAGGCTTCTAAACAGTTCCTACCCCCAAGCCATAAGACTCCTGAACACCTAATCAAATGGCTACCCAGACTATTTGCACTGCCCCCCCCCCCCCTTTTTCACACCGCTGCTACTCTCTGTTGTTATCATCTATGCATAGTCACTTTAATAACTCTACCTACATGTACATATTACCTCAACTAATCGGTGCCCCCGCACATTGACTCTGTACCGGTACCCTGTATATAGTCTCGCTATTGTTATTTTACTGCTGCTCTTTAATTACTTGTTACTTTTATTTCTTATCCGTATTTTTTTCATATGCATTGTTGGTTAGGGGCTCTAAGTAAGCATTTTACTGTAAGGTGTTGTATTCGGCGCATGTGACTAATAAAATTTTATTTGATTTTTTGATCTGAGGCCTGTTTGTCTTGTCTTACCAACTCCTATGGTTGTTGCGTGATAAAGGCCACATGAGTTGGCAAGACAGCACAACATATCTGTGATCAGCAGGCTAAGGTCTTGTCCCTGTTCCTGTGTAAGAGAAACACATCCACGATCTGATCTGAGGCCTGTTTGTCTTCTCTTGTCCTTTATCCCTGTGTAGGAGAAATGCGACCTGAAAAAGAAGAACCAGGAGCTGGAGAAATGTACGTTTGTTTTGGACTACAAGATCAAAGAACGGAAGAAACAGATTGAGCCCAGAGAGAACGACATCGAGGAGATGAAAGAGCAGACCCATGAGGTAAAACTCCCTCCTCCTGTATCAGTTCTTTAACCAGTTAATGTTGAATTCGTTAACCATCGCTGAAATGTCTCTTGAGTAGGTACAGTTGAAGTCGGAAGTTTACATACACTTAGGTTGGAGTCATTAAAACTCGTTTTTCAACCACTCCACAAATTTCTTGTTAACAAACTATAGTTTTGGCAAGTCGGTTAACCTGTTATGGCTAGGGGGCAGTATTTTCACGGCTGAATAAAAAACGTACCCGATTTAATCTGATTATTAGTCCTGCCCAGAAACTAGAATATGCATTTAATTATTAGCTTTGGATAGAAAACACTCCAAAGTTTCTAAAACTGTTTGAATGGTGTCTGTGAGTATAACAGAACTCATTTGGCAGGCCAAAACGTGAGAAGATTCTGTACAGGAAGTACCCTGTCTGACCATTTCTTGAACTTCTTTGCCATCTCTATCCATTACAAAGGACCTCTGCTCTAACGTGACACTTCCTACGGCTCACATGGTCTCTCAGAGCCCGGGAAAAAGCTGAATGACGTAATTCAAAGCCCTGGCTGAAACACACGAGCGCTTTTGCTAAGTGGTCTATCAGAGGACAAAGGGCTTAGGCTCGTGCACTGGCCGCCCCCGTCTTTGTGTTTTTCCCTCTATTTGCCGAAACACAGATTCCCGGTCGGAATATTATCGCTTTTTTTCCGAGAAAAATGGCATAAAAATTGATTTTAAACAGCGGTTGACATGCTTCGAAGTACGGTAATGAAATATTTAGAAATCTTTTGTCACGCAATGCGCCATGCGCACGACCCTTATTTACCATTCGGATAGTGTCTGGAACGCACGAACAAAACGCCGCTATTTGGATATAACGATGGATTATTTTGGACCAAACCAACATTTGTTATTGAAGTAGAAGTCCTGGGAGTGCATTCTGACGAAGAACAGGAAAGGTAATCAAACTTTTCTAATAGTAAATCTGATATTGGTGAGTGCTAAACTTGGTGGGTGTCTAAATAGCTAGCCCTGTGATGCCGGGCTATCTACTGAGAATATTGTAAAATGTGCTTTCACCGAAAAGCTATTTTAAAATCGGACATATCGAGTGCATAGAGGAGTTCTGTATCTATAATTCTTAAAATAATTGTTATGTTTTTTGTGAACGTTTATCGTGAGTAATTTAGTAAATTCACCGGAGGTTTGCGGGGGGTATGCAAGTTCTGAACATCACATGCTAATGTAAAAAAACTGTTTTTTGATATAAATATGAACTTGATTGAACAAAACATGCATGCATTGTATAACATAATGTCCTAGGGTTGTCATCTGATGAAGATCATCAAAGGTTAGTGCTGCATTTAGCTGTGGTTTTGTTTTTTGTGACATTATATGCTAGCTTGAAAAATGGGTGTCTGATTATTTCTGGCTTGGTACTCTGCTGACATAATCTAATGTTTTGCTTTCGCTGTAAAGCCTTTTTGAAATCGGACAGTGTGGTTAGATAAAGGAGAGTCTTGTCTTTAAAATGCTGTAAAATAGTCATATGTTTGAAAAATTTTAGTTTTTGTATTTTTGAGGAATTTGTAATTCGCACCACGCCTATCATTGGATATTGGAGCAGGTGTTCCGCTAGCGGAACGTCTAGATGTAAGAGGCTAAGACATCTACTTTGTGCATGACACAAGTAATTTTTCCAACAATTGTTTACAGACAGATTATTTCACTTATAATTCACTGTATCTCAATTCCAGTGGGTCAGAAGTTTACATACACTAAGTTGACTGTGCCTTTAAACAGCTTAGAAATTTCCCGAAAATTATGTCATGGATTTAGAAGCTTCTGATTGGTTAATTGACATCATTAGAGTCAATTGGAGGTGTACCTGTGGATGTATTTCAAGGCCTACCTTCAAACTCAGTGCCTCTTTGCTTGACATCATGGGAAAATCAAAAGAAATTAGCCAAGACCTCAGAAAAACAATTGTAGACCTCCACAAGTCTGGTTCATCCTTGGGAGCAATGTCCAAACGCCTGAAGGTACCACGTTCATCTGTACAAACAATAGTACGCAAGTATAAACACCATGGGACCACGCAGCCGTCATACCGCTCAGGAAGGAGATGCGTTCTGTCTCCTAGAGATGAACATACTTTGGTGTGAAAAGTGCAAATCAATCCCAGAACAACAGAAAAAGACCTTGTCAAGATGCTGGAGGAAACGGGTACAAAAGTATCTATATCCACAGTAAAACTAGTCCTATATTGTCATAACCTGAAAGGCCGCTCAGCAAGGAAGAAGCCACTGCTCCAAAACTACCATTAAAAAAGCCAGACTACGGTTTGCAAATGCACATGGGGACAAAGATTGTACTTTTTGGAGAAATGTCCTCTGGTCTGATGAAGCAGAAATAGAACTGTTTGGCCATAATGACCATTATGTTTGGCGGAAAAAGGGGGAGGCTTTTCCTACTTTAGTTCCTAGTTTTTTCATAATTTACACTTATTTAAACCGCCTGCCAACTTTTAGCCCTCTCTTCATGTAGATGGAAATGATGACTGTGTTCATATAGATAAGAGTGGATCAGGGTTTAGATGAGTGCTATAGATCAGCTGTATGAGGGAGTGTATATCGAGATCAATACTATGGGCTTCCTGTACTCTGTAGATGGAGCTGGATACCTTCCACAAGAACACTCAACAGGAACTGGACATTGCTGAGCTGAAGCTCAAACTCACCACCACCGACAAGGAGATGCACAAGGGACTGCAGAAGGTATGTAGTGTGTGAGAGGGAGAGGGATACCATTTTACTTTGCGTGCATGGCAGGTGTTTATATTTGTGTTTTTATCTTTGTCTGACTTTTATTTGTGTAACTTTGCATGACCAACCCCTCTTCCCCAGGTGAAAGATGTGGAGGCCCTGGTACGTAGGTTCAAGATGGACCTCCATAACTGTGTGGGCTTCATCCAGGAGCCTAAGAGGTTAAAGGACGGCATCAGAGACCTTTACGACCACTATGTACAGAAAAGTGACGTGGTGAGAGAGACAGGATGAAAGAGGATGACAGAGAAAGTTCATTTTTATTTTTTTAACTTTTGTATATGTACTTCACTTGCTTTGGCAATGTAAACATATGTTTCCCATGCCAATAAAGCCCCTTGAATTGAATTGACAGAGAGCAAGAGCAGCATAGATATAGGCTCACTAGAGCTCACGCTGCCTGTTTGTGCTGCTTTTATCCTCTTTCATGCAAGCTGGTAGAGTGAATTGGGTTGTAACCTTGTAACGGCTACAGTGCTGGTCTAAGAAAAGTTCTCCCTGAGCAAATATTTACCCAGAAGTTAAAGAATGCAACTGGTCATGGATAAGTAAGTTGGCTACTGTGTATTCATTGGAATCAAAGATGGCTGCTCTTCATGTCTCTCAGGTGGATATAGTTGGTGTGGACGCAGACGTCCAAAGGGAGTACGCCCGGCACAGAGAGCACCTGGAGAGGAACGTGGCGTCCCTGAAGAGGAAACTGGCCAAAGACGGCGTGGTCCACCATGCAGACAACGTCAATATCATGCAGGTGACACAAGACTTTTCATAAAGGACTGTTGGAGTGCCGCACACAATAGTCATAGAATTAGTGACCTCAACTTTATTATACACCCCAAATCTATAGGCTGTTTGTTCTGTACTATTCTGTGACTAACTGATTGGTTGATTCATTGATTGCTATAGGAGAATGCGACTCTGATCAGAGAGATCAACGACCTGAGACAGGAGTTGCGTCTGGTGCGTTCTCAGGTCCACGTCTACAAGAGTCTGATGAGAAAACAGGGCGAGAAGCAGACCAACACTCTCAAAGGTGATCTGTTTTTCTCTTATCTGGACTGATTTACAGTAAAGACAACTGATTGCAGCTTTCATTGGAAAGAGTCTGTAGGGTAACTTTTACCATGTGTGAAAACCACCTCACTTCATGGAGTTTATACTCATAGAGGTGCTTGAGGTTCTGTGTTTCATCACACTTTTTTTTTTTTCCTAGTTAGGTCACTTGAAAAATGTCTAAGTTATCCGCATCTAAAGTAACTGCTCAGTGAGCTGACTTTTTGTCTCCGCCCCCAGCGCTGCTGTCTCCCAGGGCCAACCCCAGTAACATGGTGGTCCGTCTGAACCAGAGGGGGACTGTATCGTTCAGCTGCAGCGCCTGGAGATTCACAGGCTCAGGGAGGAGATCAAGGTCCTGATGAAGATAGACCCCCCCTCCACCGCCAAGCTACCCTCCCCACCAAATCAACTCGTAACCCCCTTCAGACCCCCCTCCACTGCCAAGCTTCCCTCCCTCCAAATCAACTCGTAACCCCCTTCAGACCCCCCTCCACCGCCAAGCTACCCTCCCTCCAAATCAACTCGTAACCCCCCTCCACCGCCAAGCTACCCTCCCTCCAAATCAACTCGTAACCCCCTTCAGACCCCCCTCCACCGCCAAGCTACCCTCCCTCCAAATCAACTCGTAACCCCCTTCAGACCCCCCTCCACCGCCAAGCTACCCTCCCTCCAAATCAACCCCTAACCCCCCTCCACCGCCAAGCTACCCTCCCTCCAAATCAACTCGTAACCCCCTTCAGACCCCCTCCACCGCCAAGCTACCCTCCCCTCCAAATCAACTCGTAACCCCCTTCAGACCCCCCTCCACCGCCAAGCTACCCTCCCCACCAAATCAACTCGTAACCCCCTTCAGACCCCCCTCCACCGCCAAGCTACCCTCCCCACCAAATCAACTCGTAACCCCCTTCAGACCCCCCTCCACCACCAAGCTACCCTCCCTCCAAATCAACTTATAACCACCCAACCCCTCCATCCAAACCAATTTTAAGGGACTTGTAAATAAAAGGGGAACAATTCATATTTGAGGGTTAATTTAGCATAAATATATATTTTAAATGAGATTGGGATTTCCAAAACTGAATGGAGGGTGTTATTGCCAGGGTCAAATCAAAGCATTGTCAGACTGGAAATTATGGATTTTTTATGACAAACTATTAATTAACAAGAACAATTGACATTGTTGTGTATGCAAAACAGTCTACTCCTATAGGCTTGTCAGTAGGCTAGCATATTTGTTTTTATATTCATGCGTGTGCGTGCGTTTTTACTTACGGGACCTGTTTGTCAACGGGTAGGATATTCCTTATTATCACCATAATGGGAAGTGACAAACGGTAAGCCTATCATTCTCTAGACTTTAAAAAGTACTGGGAAAATCTATTTAGTCTGTTTGCTCGGTGCTATCCCAACGGCGCACACCCCCTTCATGAGAAGTGTTTATAATTTAAGGCTGGCGCGCGGGCTTTCCCCATGGGACGCCAGCGAAAGGTCGCGCGCTGCTCTGTAGCCTACGGATGCGCTTTCCCCTCCCAACCGGCGTCGCCTCTGCGTGCGGTGACCACACCTGCAACCGGGAAAGTCCGATAGACCTGCGCACGGTTCAGTGAGCGAGAGGCACACACAATCACCATCGGAGGCTCCACATCGGAGAAAGGAAGTCAGTCTAGCCAGAATTATGTTGATTATTGAGACTATACTGTTTCAAACCGTCCTTTCACGCACCAAACGCGCGGCATATGGTTTGGATTTGGAAATACCTCCCGGCGCAGGAACGGAGATTTGTGGAGTCGTTCCGTTTCGGGGATGAATAGCGACAGGGAATGTGCCAGCACCACGCACAGGTAAACAGCATATAGACAGAATACAAATGCTAGATAGTGCATGGATCACACGCTTGATTTGATGAAGCCGAGCCACCTGAAGGTGACTAGGCTATATAACTTTCTTGACATTGTTCCACCTTTTATAGGTCTGTTCTAGGCTAGCTACTTATTTGAATTATCAAGCAAGATATTTGAGCTGAATATAAATAGCCTAGTTTACTGTCATAACGTGTCATGATCTGTCCTCATGACAGGTCATCATATGCCAGTATCATATAGCATTATGACAGTGTTACGTATGAAAGCCATAGGTAATGTGTGTTTGTTGTAACCATGTCACCATACTGTTGAGACAATCATCCCATAGAGCCAGGATAGGCTACATAGGAGAGTTTAGCTCACTGCAGTTGCCACATTGAATACAAATAGCCCTTTGTATTTTCTTAAAGACTTGAAGAATTTTTTCTGATAGATATCTCCCATGAAAGGACAGTGAAGCTCATAATTTTAGAATTTGTGAACATTTAGTAGTGGGAAATTGGTCACTTACTTGGTCCACCCCCTCATAAAGGTATTAATTTCCAGAAGTTTAATCATGGTTATTAGCTGTTTGACTGAAGTTTTAATTCATATTTTCGAGCCTGACTTGACCCTTGACCATAAGAGACATTAAACATTGCATAAAAAAACAGTAATGTATTCAAAAACATACTCCTGACTATTCTTACATCCATGATGCAAATAACACAATTATAGTTTCATCCATATTCAGACACATTTTTGTGAAACTGTAAAGACTGAAATAGCTGAATAAATATGAACCTTTTATTGCCAGACAGAATGGGTGTAACAGGTTTTGTGGAGGACTGAACTGTCCAGTTTTATTTATTCAGGCCAACCAGGATTTCCTATACTGTAACTAGTTCCTGCCAACATCACACCTTTACTTTTGGACACAAGTCTTTGTGTTGGCCGCAATCTCTAAACACTGCTGTAGCTATTTACACTTGTATATACCATACAAAACAAAGGTCACTGATGTTGTGAAAAATCCATCTAGCATATTGTTGTGTAACAGTAAATAACTACCTAGGAGTGAGTGACCTGTCCATTGTAGTTCTCTGCTATCTCATGATCAACATGCATAACATAGTCTCACCAAGAAACTAAAAGGCAGGTGAGGGAAGGAGTGAGTGTGTGTGAGTAAGCGCATGCATGTGTGTGTCAGCGGCGGCTGGTGAGGGGAGGATGGCTCATAATAATGCCAGGAAACCATGTATTTGATGTATTTGAGAGAGAGCAAGAGGGAGGGTGAGAGAGAGAGAGAGAGTGTGGAACCCAGCCCTGTGAGGATCAGGTTCTATCTGGAACCCAGCCCTGTGAGGATCAGGTTCTATCTGGAACCCAGCCCTGTGAGGATCAGGTTCTATCTGGAACCCAGCCCTGTGAGGATCAGGTTCTATCTGGAACCCAGCCCTGTGAGGATCAGGTTCTATCTGGAACCCAGCCCTGTGAGGATCAGGTTCTATCTGGAACCCAGCCCTGTGAAGATCAGGTTCTAACTGGAACCCAGCCCTGTGAGGATCAGGTTCTATCTGGAACCCAGGCTCCTGTTTCCCACAGAGCAGGGATGTTTGAATATGTTGAAGGCCGCCTCCGAACCCATACAAAAAAAATTATAATAATAAAAAATGGCGAACAACAAAAAGTAAACATGTTTATTGTCGTCAGCAGAATGGAGCGAGGCAAGGGGGACGCGAGCGCATGTTAATTGGTGATTTGATTAGGGTTTTAATATTGGAGCTGTGCTCGGTGCAGGCAGGCAGGCTCAGGCTGGCCACTACAGAGAGGAGAGTGTATATCCGAGGGGGCAGCTATAGGAGAAACTATCAGCAAAACCACATCAAGGACAGGAAACAGTATGCATTCAAGGGAGGAAAATACTGTATGCAAATGAAAAGTCAAGTGCAAAAAAATGTCAGACTCGGTTTAGATTACGTTGTGTTGGTGTTCTGTTTCTTTTTTCAATTCTGTTCTTATCTATTCTATTCTTCTTTCCATCCAGTTTGACTGATGCAGGCAAGCTACTGTAGAGCCAGGTGTCTGAGGTCTCTGCAGGGAGTCATTGCAAGCTGAGAGGGGTAGTGACATCACCGTCAACATCACTAGGTCCTGCTGAAGAGAGATTGAAAACAACACCAGGACCAGGACCAGGGGGGAGAACAGGGAGAGGTGGGGGGAGACCAGCGGGGGAGGCACAAGTGTTTCCTTGTGCTGTTAGGTGTATTAGTATTTGCTATCAAGCACACAGTCCACAATTAAAATAGCATTAAGCCCAACTGAGTTGGTGAGTCTGCCAATTGTCCCCTCACAGTGCCTGGCCACAGAGAGGGTCCCGAGGCCCCTCACTGGCTGGACTGTGACAGGAACATAGACACTGCCTGAATAATGAACCATTCAGAACCTCTCTCTCTCCACACGCCTCCATCCAGCCCTGCCTAGCCTCATCCCCAGACGCCTGCCTGCCTCCAGCCCCTAGCAGCACCAGCCTCCCGGTCCTCATGGAGCTTGGCACTGATGCCCAGTGCAAAAACAGATGGTGCCAACCCTGACCCCTCTCGTCACCCGTGGAGACCACCCATTGACAGGAACAGGAAGAGGAGGCACTGTTGCCACGGCAACTCCTGGCCACACATCCTCTCCAAGGGCCTCAGGTAAACACATTCACACAACAGGACCTCGGCGAGGACCCCGTTTGTGTCATAGTCAGCTAACTCATTGCCTGTGAGGCTTCAACACAATCAGATTTTTTTCTGTAGGCGTCCCATTCCATGCCTGCTTGGACTGTATGAGAATGTGCTGATGGACCAGGACCAGTGCAGGAACGTGACATCAGTTTACTGAAAGCCAATGAAACTCCATCCTGTCGGGGACTGCTCCTCTTTCCCTGCTGGCTGGCCTGGGCTCTCAGGCCTGGATTAATTATTAATGAATCCCTCAGTACTGCTGGTAGCTCTAAAGGTAGCTCTAAAGGCCTCTTTAAACACCTGCTGATTGGAGGGAGTGGTGTGTCGGTTCAAAACCTGCAGAGAGGAAGTAGGGACAAGCAGTTTCAGCCGTTTGACTGCAGATCAAAGCAAAGCCTCTGCAACTGTCTGGCTCCCTTGGCTCTCATCTCCTGTCAGAAGTAAAACAACTACCATTTTCTTTCTTTTTTTACTGGATATTATGTTCTTATGTGAACCCATTAATACTTGATCTACAGACTGATTATAATGGCACATTCCTATTTTAAAAGAACAGAACTTCAACATAAAATGAGACACAAATGACTTGGTGGGATGAATTCAGCAGGGCCAAATAACATAGGGAATACAGTGTCCATAAAGCATAGCTCCTCTGTCGAGTCGACCAACAGATCGACCTTCAGACTAAAAAACTCTGAACCAAAAAGAGGTCTTACTGATTCTCAAGGTTTACGATTATCTGTGGGATTTCATCATCATTATCACAGAGAAAATTTGCATAACTGAAATATGCTGCTCTGCACATAACCGTCATCAACCTTGCTAGGTGCTGCAGACGTTTGGGGGAAGTCATTGTCTGCCTCTGTGCCTGTCTGCTAAATACAGAAGAGACAGACTAGAGAATAGCTCACACAGAGGAGCAGATGATGAAGGTATTTATGATGAGGCCTCTGTAATCTGTGTGATGTGAAGGAGAGGTCCTATCAGCTCTGATAAGAGAGCAGGCAGAAAGCCTCTAAACTAGACAGGAGAATGAGGAGAGAGAGAGAGGGCGTGTGCGTTAGGGCTGAGCGATTAGTGCTTTTTGAGGTCGGTTCGGTTGTGGTTCGGTTTAAAACAATCACCTTTTTCAATTTTGGTTTCGATAAATACAAAATATTAGTTAAAAAAATATAATAATTATGAAATATGAGCTTGAAATAATTTTAGAGCTTTTGAATTGAAATTCCAAAGCCAAATATTGAGAACATTCAATTGTCTCTAACACAGAATAAAGCAATGAATGAGCCCCATGATGTGACTGCCAATTACTGCTTAGCACTTATTAACAATAATGAATTCACATTAATTTACTATTACTACTTTTTTATTTAATGATTTCATTATTTCATTTCTTAAAGTCGTCATCTCATCTCTGCTCAGGCAGTAGCAGCCAGACAGCCATCTAGCATTATCCCTGTGCTCCCCAACAAGCCAAGCTCCTCGGCCTTAGCTAGCGAAAAGGGCAGCCCCTGATCATTGGGTTGCCACAGCTGCCCATGCTGCAGAGCTGTCTGCTACAACTGTCAATCGGTTAGTAAAGCTATACGTCCCAAACTGTCTATCTCTGTTGTTGCTGTGTTGTACATTCCTCTCTCATACGGTCCGTGTGCAGCTCCAGGAAGAATAGGCTAAATAGATTCTGGTCATTGTAGTTAACAGGGTTGGGGAGTAGTGAACTACATGTAGTTCAATTAGTAATTTTGCAGTAGCTTGGTGGTGGTTGAGCTAAATTCAAAATCTTGGTAGTGTTTTGAGTAGTTAAATGTTTTGCGGTGTAGCTAACTACTGAAACTACACACTACTTTTTTTGCAAAAATAAATATGGGTGAAGTAAGCAAGAATTTCTTTTCATTTTTGGCATCAGACCTGCCTAATTTTAACTTGAAATATAGTTGTTTAATAGCTAAATTGCACATTCCGTTAGTTTTTATTGCATTGGTACTATTTTCACAAGCATGTGGTGAATTTGATACATTTTCTGTACAAAACGCCAAATGAGTCACAGTTGTAACTTTGTGCATTCATTGTGTTTGTAGACATCTTTCACCACACAACCATTGATCCCAAATATAAGGTTACTGTGAAATATAATGAGTATATAACAACAAGGCGAGATTCAGATGCAGACAAAGGAGGCAGATGGTTCGAGTTTCTGATATTTATTTAACAACAAGAGAAAGGCAAGAGGCAGGTCGAGGACAGGCAAGAGTTCATAACCAGGTCCAAACGGTACAGGGCGGCAGGCAGAATGGTCAGGCAGGCAGGCTCGAGGTCAGGGACAGGCAGAATGGTCAGGCAGGCTCAGTGTCAGGGGCAGGCAGAATGGTCAGGCAGGCTCAGTGTCAGGGGCAGGCAGAGTGGTCAGGCAGGCAGGCAGGCTCAGTGTCAGGGGCAGGCAGAATGGTCAGGCAGGCAGGCTCAGTGTCAGGGGCAGGCAGAATGGTCAGGCAGGCAGGCTCAGTGTCAGGGCAGGCAGAATGGTCAGGCAGGCAGGCTCAGTGTCAGGGGCAGGCAGAATCGTCAGGCAGGCAGGCTCAGTGTCAGGGGCAGGCAGAATGGTCAGGCAGGCAGGCTCAGTGTCAGGGGCAGGCAGAATGGTCAGGCAGGCAGGCTCAGTGTCAGGGGCAGGCAGAATGGTCAGGCAGGCAGGCTCAGTGTCAGGGGCAGGCAGAATGGTCAGGCAGTGTCAGGGGCAGGCAGAATGGGAGGGCAGAAGGGTCAGGCAGGCTTAGGGGCAGGTAGAATGGTCAGGCAGGCTCAGGGGCAGGCAGAATGGTCAGACAGGCAGAATGGTCAGACAGGCAGAATGGTCAGGCAGGCTCAGGGGCAGGCAGAATGGTCAGGCAGGCTCAGTGTCGGGCAGGCAGAATGGTCAGGCAGGCTCAGTGTCGGGCAGGCAGAATGGTCAGGCAGGCTCAGTGTCGGGCAGGCAGAATGGTCAGGCAGGCTCAGTGTCAGGGGCAGGCAGAATGGTCAGGCAGGCGGGCTCAGGGGCAGGCAGAGTGGTCAGGCAGGCAGGCTCAGTGTCAGGGCAGGCAAATGGTCAGGTAGGCAGGCTCGAGGTCAGGTAGGCAGGCAGAATGGTCAGGCAGGCTCAGTGTCAGGGGCAGGCAGAATGGTCAGGCAGGCTCAGTGTCAGGGGCAGGCAGAATGGTCAGGCAGGCTCAGTGTCAGGGGTCAGGCATGCTCGAGGTCAGGGGCAGGCAGAGTGGTCAGGCAGGCAGGCTCAGTGTCAGGGGCAGGCAGAATGGTCAGGCAGGTGGGCTCAGTGGAAGGGGCAGGCAGATTGGTCTGGCAGGCAGGGTCAGGGCAGGCAAATGGTCAGGTAGGCAGGCTCGAGGTCAGGGGCAGGCAGAATGGTCAGGCAGGCTCAGTGTCAGGGGCAGGCAGAATGGTCTGGCAGGCTCAGTGTCAGGGGCAGGCAGAATGGTCAGGCAGGCAGGCTCAGTGTCAGGGGCAGGCAGAATGGTCAGGCAGGCAGGCTCAGTGTCAGGGGCAGGCAGAGTGGTCAGGCAGGCTCAGTGTCAGGGGCAGGCAGAGTAGGCAGGCAGGCTCAGTGTCAGGGGCAGGCAGAGTAGGCAGGCAGGCTCCGTGTCAGGGGCAGGCAAATGGTCAGGTAGGCAGGCTCGAGGTCAGGGGCAGGCAGAATGGTCAGGCAGGCAGAGTGGTCAGGCAGGCTCAGGGGCAGGCAGAGAGGTCAGGCAGGCTCAGTGTCAGGGGCAGGCAGAGTGGTCAGGCGGGCAGGCAGAGTGGTCAGGCAGGCTCAGTGTCAGGGGCAGGCAGAGTAGGCAGGCAGGCTCAGTGTCAGGGGCAGGCAGAGTAGGCAGGCAGGCTCCGTGTCAGGGGCAGGCAAATGGTCAGGTAGGCGGGCTCGAGGTCAGGGGCAGGCAGAATGGTCAGGCAGGCAGAGTGGTCAGGCAGGCTCAGGGGCAGGCAGAGAGGTCAGGCATGCTCAGTGTCAGGGGCAGGCAGAGTGGTCAGGCAGGCAGGCTCAGTGTCAGGGGCAGGCAGAGTGGTCAGGCAGGCAGGCAGGCAGAATGGTCAGGCAGGCTCATTGTCAGGGGCAGGCAGAATGGTCAGGCAGGCTCGGTGTCAGGGGCAGGCAGAATGGTCAGGCAGGCTCAGGGGCAGGCAGAGTGGTCAGGCAGGCTCGAGGTCAGGGGCAGGCAGAGTGGTCAGGCAGGCGGGCTCAGTGTCAGGGCAGTCAAAAGGTCAGAACCGGGAGGACTAGAAAAACAGGAGTTTGGAAAAACGCTGGTTGACTTGGAAAGACAAGACAAGACTAACTGGCAACAGACAAACAGAGAATACAGGTATAAATACACTGAGGGTAATGGGGAAGATGGAGGGGGGTGGAGACAATCACAGGACAGGTGAAACAGACCAGGGTGTGACAGTACATTGGTTTTATCACCAAAACATAGGGATAAGGATCTCGTCTCATTTTAGCTGTTTTAACAACCAGTTAATCCAATAGCAAAACATGCTAAAATGCATGTTTCAAAATTGCCCTTTTGAAGTGCTGAAAGTGATATGCTACAGTACTGTAATTTACAGTACATTACACTGTTTTGGGCTATACACTTGCGCTACCCATCAATGTACTGAATCACATTTCCATTATTTTTATCATCGGTGTGATCATTGAATACATCTTTAACAATCATTGATGCAATTTTTTTTTTATTTATATACACAGTGCATTCAGAAAGTATGCAGACCCCTTGACCTTTTCTAATTTTGTTATGTTACAGCCCTATTCTAAAATTGATTAAATAGTTTTTTCCCCTCATCAATCTACACGCAATACCCCATAATGACATTTTTTTTGAAATATCACATTTACATAAGTATTCAGACCCTTTACTCTGTACTTTGTTGAAGCACCTTTGGTATCAAGCCACGTACAAGGTTGTCCTGGAAGAAAACTTGCTTCCTTCTGCTCTGACAATGTTCCCCAACTCTGAGGATTGGTTTTTCCAGCAGGACAATGCTCCATGCCACACAGCCAGGTCAATCAAGGTGTGGATGGAGGACCACCAGATCAAGACCCTGTCATGGCCAGCCCAATCTCCAGACCTGAACCCCATTGAAAACCTCTGGAATGTGATCAAGAGGAAGATGGATGGTCACAAGCCATTTAACAAAGCAGAGCTGCTTGAATTTCTGCGCCAGGAGTGGCATAAAGTCACCCAACATCAATGTGAAAGACTGGTGGAGAGCATGCCAAGACGCATGAAGGCTGTGATTGAAAATCGGGGTTATTCCACCAAATATTGATTTCTGAACTCTTCCTAAGTTAAAACATTAGTATTGTGTTGTTTAAAAAATATAAACTTATTTTCTTTGCATTATTTGAGGTCTGACAACACTGCATATTTTTTGTTATTTTAACCAGTTGTCATTTTCTGCAAATTAATGCTCTAAATGACAACATTTTTATTTGGAATTTGGGCGAAATGTTGTCAGTAGTTTATATAAAACAATTTTCATTTTACCCAAACACATACCTATAAATAGTAAAACCAGAGAAACTGATCATTTTGCAGTGGTCTCTTAATTTTCTCCAGAGCTGTATATACTACATGACCAAAATTATGTGGACACCTACTCGTCGAATGTCTCATTCCAAAATGATGGACATTAATATGGAGTTGGTCCACATTTTGCTGCTATAACAGCCTCCACTCTTCTCTGAAGGCTTTCCACTAGATGTTGGAACATTGCTGCGGGGACTTGCTTCCGTTCAGCCATGATAGCGTTAGTGAGGTTGGGTACTGATGTTGGGCGATTTAGGCCTGGCTCGCAGTCGGAGTTCCAATTCATCCCAAAGGCATTTGATGGGGTTGAGGTCAGAGCTCTGTGCAGGCCAGTCAAGTTATTACACACTGATCTCGACAAACCATTTCTGTATGGACCTCGCTTTGTGCACAGGGTCATTGTCATGCTGAAACAGGAAAGGGCCTTCCCCAAACTGTTGCACAAAGTTGGAAGCACAGAATCATCTAGAATGTCATTGTATGCTGTAGCGTTAAGATTTCCCTTCACTGGAACTAAGGGGCCTAGCCCAAACCATGAAAACCAGCCCCAGACCATTATTCCTCCTCCACCAAACTTTACAGCATTGGGGCAGGTATCGTTCTCCTGGCATCCACCAAACCCAGATTCATCCGTCGGACTGCCAGATGGTGAAGCAGAGTCCAATGGCGGCAAGCTTTACACCACTCCAGCCGATGCTTGGCATTGCACATGGTGATCTTAGGCTTGTGTGCAGCTGCTCAGCCATGGAAATCCATTTCATGAAGCTTCCGACTAAAAGTTATTGTGTTAACGTTGTTTCCAGAGGCAGTTTGGAACTCGGTAGTGAGTGTTGCAACCGAGGACAAATTATTTTTACACGCTGCTCGCTTCAGCACCCGCCGGTCTTGTTCTGTGAGCTTGTGTGGCCTACCACTTCGCTCCTGAGCTGTTGTTGCTCCTAGAAGTTTCCACTTCACTGCCAGTGTTTGTCTATGGAGATAGCATGGCTGTGTGCTCGATTTTTATACACCTGTCAGGAACGGGTGTGGCTGAAATAGCTGAATCCACTAATTTGAAGGGGTGTCCACATACTTTTAGCCATGTAGTGTAGTTTGGATGTAGTGAACTGCTTTTTCAAAGTAACTCTAGTTAAGTGAACTATATTTTTCTTAAGGGTAGCTTAATGTCTTTCAGTGTGAAGTAATTGGTAGCTTGGCAAACTATATTTTCAGAGTAGCTTCCCCAACACCGGTAGGTAATTACCACGTTTTCTGCATTGAACTAGGTTGAATATTTGCCTATTGAAAACTCCCTACAGCATCCCACAGTTCGTTCTTGATTTGATGTCTCTCGTGCTTGACAGGATTTCTCACTAGAGAAATGGCACGTTGAGCTCACAAGAAAACCAAACTAAATGGACTCGGTGTGGATTACGTTGGGGAATTCAAGTAATTGAACCAACGTCAATCAAATAGTTGTTTAATAATCAGAAAATGTTTTTGTTAATGCTCAGCACTAGTGTGTGTGTGTGTGTGTGTGTGTGTGTGTGTGTGTGTGTGTGTGTGTGTGTGTGTGTGTGTGTGTAAGAGAAAAGAATGTGTGTTTTGGTATGAGAGAGAAAAGCCAATTATATATGTGTGTGTGTGTTTGTATTGTTTTCATCCAGCTCATATGTCACCTCAATTACTGCCTTCTATTCCTGTTATACCTGTCAGTGGCATCAGGTCCAAACCTGCTGGGATTTAATTAGTGACTCAACAACACACACACACACTGTACTGCCCCCCCCCACACACACACTGTACACCTCGTATACACATCCACCTCATAATTATGAACTGAAACGGTGTGGAGAAGCGGGAGTCCAATAAACACAATGCACTCTGTTATTTAGTATCCCTTCACTTCACACCTAATGTGAACACCTTCTGACTCAGCTGTACTGTGTGTCATATCTCAGTGTGATGATCCCTGTGTGTTGATGATGAGGACTCAGCTCAACCTGCTGCTTGGAGGCTCAGACAGACTAGTAGTGTTCTGTTTGTGTCAGCAGACTAGACCAGGTCTGTTAGAGGACAGTTGTAATTCCTGTCAGAGAGCTGCTGCTGCTCTGTGCTCACCTCGCTCAGTGCCTCGGCTCGCGCTGTTGACTTTGATAGTAAAGGGGCTGTCAGACTTTTAAAGACAAGCTGTCTGTGCCCTGACCTTGAGAGTCGCTGGGACTACAGGGACAGCCCATTGATAAAAGGAGTTATACTTGAGCCCTGTTGTGAGGGGGGGCTGTAGTCAGCGTTGCGCTGCCATCTTATAAATATCACCTCGCAGGGGAATAAACAGGAGGTGGCACACAACACAGAGGAAGAGAGCTGGGTGGCTAAACTAGCCTACGGGGTGGCTAAACTAGCCTACGGTAGCCTACGGGGTGGCTAAACTAGCTTACGGGGTGGCTAAACTAGCCTACGGTAGCCTACGGGGTGGCTAAACTAGCCTACGGGGTGGCTAAACTAGCCTACGGCCTACGGGGTGGCTAAACTAGCCTACGGGGTGCTGATCTACATACAGGAGTACACCATAAACACAAGAAGACAAACACAGAAACACACTTCTATTTCTCGTTATTTGTCTCTGTCTCACACACACACACACACACACACACACACACACACACATCTAAGAAGGGAGAGGGGTTTTCAGGTTGCATATTCAGCATTATGTTTTCAGTCAGTCCAAACACCTCTCTCTGCAGGATACCTCTGTGATATGGCAGGATCTCTAATGTCTAGAGCCCTACTTTAAAGATGGCATATTCAGCAACGTGTGTGTGTGCGTGTGTCTGTGTGTGTGTGCGTGCGTGTGTCTGTGTGTGTGTCTGCGTGCGTGTGTGCGTGCATGTCAGCAGATGGCTCTAATGTCCCTTGTCTCTCCTCTCCCCAGGTATCCATCAGGCTGCGTTTGGTCCCTGAGCTCTGAGGGTTCAGTGGCAGGGCATCCTCTCAGAGTGCAGTGGACTACCTGAGCGACCCTGTGATCCACCAAGAGGACCAGTGATCCACCAAGAGGACCTGTAATCAAGTGAGAAGGAACTGTGGTCCGGTGAGGTGTCCAGTGATCCATCTGCTGTGATCCACTGAAGACTCTATTGAGATCCACTCAAGATTTCCAGAGAAAAAGAACGGTGTTCTACTGAGAGTTCCAGTGATCCAGCTTGTGTCCTGGTAGAGTTCTCTGGTGAGCGTGTCCGTCAGGCTGGGAGGATCAGGATGCCAGAGCTGGAGGACTTCCCTCAGTCGCGGGGTGGCCAGCCGGCCGGTCCCGACCCTGCTCAGATCCAGCGCAGTGTTCTGGATGAACAGGTGGAGCTGTGGTGGTTCCGGGACCCAGCCAAGTCTCTGCTGTGCTACTGTGTGGCGGTCCTCCTCATCCTGGGCTGCGGCCTGGGTGGCGTGCTCCTCCTCTCCACCACCACCAGTTTCTCCAGTGACTGGCGCATGGGAGCGGGCATGGCCCTGTGTCTCTTAGCCCTGGCCGTCCTCCTCAAACAGCTCCTGAGCTCGGCTGTGCAGGACATGAACTGTGTGCGGAGTCGCAGGCGAATCGATATCCTGAAGAGCGGAGGGCTGTCGGATCTGTTAGTGGTTCTCATCACGGGGCTGTGTCTGGTGGTCTGTGGGGCTGTGCTGCTGAAGCTGGCTTTGGAGCACCACATGCCCCAGCCGGGCGTGGCCCTGAACGATATGTACATCTCTGGGGTGGTGTTGTTAGCTGGAGGGGGGGCAGCGGTAGTGGGGGTAGGGGTGTATACAGGGGTGGTGATGCTGCTGGAGAGGACCAGGCCGGGCCAGAGGTTTAGGGACAGGGCTGTGGGGCTGTTCACTATCTCTGGACGACACATGGACCAGGGTAGGAGGGAGACCACCTCTAGCCTGGCTAACCTCATCTGACCTGACCACCAGAGACATGGGATGGGACAGGTAGCCCAGACAGGAGATGACTGCGACACTCATATGGCCCAGATCTGATCTGTGGGAGGGTTGGCGCTTATTGGCCATTTCTGGTTTGAGGTATGTGGCTTTGTAGTTTCTGGGCCACGTTTGTTCTGAATGTGGGCCACATCCACCTTGCTGTCAGGGAGGGACCAATGGACATCACATTTGAAAATGGCATTTGAGCATAATGGCCATCTTGGAAAGCCACTATATGTTCAATGAGTTGTTGATGACCACAGCACCCCTGTGGTTCTTAAAACAATGGAATTTTGCAGGATCGTGAAATACAGAGCTGTGGAATACAGAGCTGTGTCAATACATTGTATTTTTATGCTTCAAGCATGGGCCATTTTATGAGCCCAGCAGAGCACCATTCTATGACGTGGAATGAAGAGAATACCTGTGACACTGCACAGACACCGGACACTGAACACAGTGCAGAGATAATGATTCATAACGTGTCCAATGTACAAAGCAGCAGGTGAAAAGGCTGCTGTAAGGAAGAATCATATCATAGAATAATGTACCCAGCATCTCCAAACTTAATCAAAGTGATAAAGTGATCAATGACACATTGTCACCTTTTCATGTCACAGGTTTACAGCAGTGTTGGGTGGTCAAAGGCCTCCATAAGCAAGCTGTGTCATCATTCACTTTGCTTTGCAACGCTTACCAGGAATCTGAGGAGAACGTCCTGCGTTGTTGCCATGGTTAAAGGGTACAATGTGGTTTCATTAAACAAAGTGTCTATGTGCTTGGATGCTGTTCTTGGATTTAAGTTGCTGTGTGTTTGTGTGTTTTTTGTGTGTGTGTGTGTGTCTGGCCCTCGCACCTCCTTATCAGGCAGTGCATGTGAGCGGCCTGTTGCTCATAGACAATAGGGGTCACTGAGGCGGCCATTGTTGTTGTACTGATGGTTGGGCACTGGGACAATGGACAGGCTGTGGATCGTAAAAGGGCTGGCATCGCCCAGTACGGCTCACCCTTACCACCCTCTCACACACACACACCATCGGCAGTGACTGTGCAATGAGCCAGTACAGCGTGCAATCCCTAATTGACAAGGGACTGTTCTTGGTCTCTGCTGTGCACTGCTATGCAGGACATGCCTTCTAGGTGGTGCCAGGTATGTTTGTGTACGTATGATAGAGAGACGACAGCCACAAACAGTGATGAGAGAGAAGCCAGACAGTGAGAGAGAAAGAGAGAGAAAGCTACAGACATGTTCAATGTGAGCTCCTGATTTATTTCAGTTTTTTTGTTTTTAGAATGTGATAAACACTCAAATCTAAAAATAATTCAAGACAAGAAGTGATGAACAACAACTCTATTCAATCAGAATAGAAAAAAAGTCACTTTGCGCCTCAAGTTAAGAAGTTTTGACTCTAGCTAGCTAGCTACACCACAAAAACCTAGCCAGAAAGATTTAACTAGAACAAACCTAGCAAGGGGAGTTAATACAACTACAGCAAATGACCAAACTGAGTGAGTAAACCAAAAAGGAGCACAGACTCTAACTTTAAACATATCTTCTGTTTTTTCGGTGTGAAGATTTTTCACTTTGTTTTGCCAGTTTCTGAGCTAAATTAGAGCTAGCTAGCGACAGCAGCAGACAAACAGCAAAACAGAGCAGCAGTAGTAGCAGAGCCCACAGGCACCATGTCCCCACTCCCCCTCAGCGCTGAGTCCATTCTCTACTCTCCAGAGGCCAAAAATGACACAACGAGAAAAGCTTTTAAACAAAAACTACTAAAGGGGAGGCCAGAAACCCTTTTCGCAGACCTCTAAAAAACGGTGATGTGAGTAATCTCATCTTTCTCCCTGACCAACCAAATGCATGGCTGTCAGCAGTCTGCTCTCACTACCCATCCATAAAGAAAGAAGGAATCTGTAATGGGTGGAAGTTGAAAGTCAAATAGACAGACAACCCTGACAGCACCATGATAACAATCAACCTCTACAAGACTGGGACTGTCATGGTGCAAAGTAACATTAGGCTGTTTGAAACAGACTTTCAGACCATTAAGGAGAGCAGATAGAGAAACTCCACCAGCACCACCATCACCCCCACTCTCCCCACCCAAAAAGGCACATCCAGCACCTCTCTTCCCAACATAGTGGAGGACACACCCCAGGAGGAGAGCGACCCCCTCAGTGCATAGCAGGCTCAGGCCCTACTCACCACCATGGCTGCCATGAGGGATGAGTTCACCAAACTGGAGGGGGAGGTTTTCTTGCTCAGGGAGAGCGTGAGCAAACCACCAACCTCAATGCCCACCACAGCCAGCACAGCACAGACCACACCAGCTTCAGACCCACCCAGACGAGGCCTACCACCCCCCACCCACACCTGGAGGAGCCAAAACCCTGCAGGCAGAGCTATGCACAGTCTGAGAGGAGCAACTGGCCCAGCCTCCACCAACCAAATGAGTGACATTAAACAAATGCTGAGTCTACTATGCTCACGTGATAGGCCAAGGGTCATGGTAAGATGAGCACAAGAACTCCACCATCCTCACACTATCCATCCAAGTCGCACGACAAAAATGCTATCTTAAATGATAAACAAATCACATTTGCATAAGAGTTTACGTTAATTGAAAAATCCCATTTTAATAGTTCTTGTTGGATTGTGAGTGTATATCATTTTGAAGGTAAAGAAAACACAGTTATGAAATCTTTTTACGTTGCATGTTGGAATTTACAAGGCTTGAAGTCCTCTGCTTTTGGGCTAAAGAGCAGAAACCCAGACTTCCTGAAAGAAATTGATGATATTGATATTGTAGTACTACAGGAAACATGGTGCAGAGGTGATGTTTCCACTGGCTGTCCACTAGGTTATAGGGAGATAATCCTACCATCCACTAAATTAAAAGGAATCAGACAGGGCAGAGACTCAGGACAGGGCAGAGACTCAGGACAGGGCAGTGACTCAGGACAGGGCAGAGACTCAGGGGGAATGCTAATATGGTATAAATCTGAACTAACTAATTCAATCGAATTGATCAAAACGGGAGAATTCTTTATCTGGTTAAGAATCAACAAAGAGGCTATCTTAACAGATAAAACATCTTCTTCTGTGCCACATACATTCCCCCTTCAGAGTCACCTTACTTCAATGAAGAGAGTTTCTCCATTCTAGAGGGGGAGATTAGTCACTTTCAGGCCCAAGGCAACGTACTGGTCTGTGGAGACCTGAATGCTAGAACAGCAGAAGAACTAGACCCTATTAACAGTCATGGGGACAAACGCCTACCGGGAAGCAACAACCTTTCCCTCCCCACGTACCCCCACAGAAACAACTATGACAAAGTGAAAAACTAAAATGGAGTACAGCTCCTGAAGCTCCGTCGAACACTGTGTCTGTACATAGTCAATGGTAGGCTAAGAGGGGACTCTTTTGATAGGTACACCTACAGCTCAACCCTTGGCAGCAGTACTTTAGACTACTTCCTCACCGACCTAAACTCAGAGCCTTCACAGTCAGCCCACTAACACCTCTCTCAGACCACAGTAAAATCACAGTGTATCTGAGAAGAGCGGAACCCAACCATGAAGCATCAGGGCCCAATAAATGACATGGTACTAAACAGGCCTATAGATGAAGTGCATACAGTACAGAAATCTACCAAAAAGCAATTAGTAGCCAAAAAATACAATCTCTCCTGGACAATCTTTTAGCCTTAACATTCTCCTAAAGCAATGAAAGTGTACATTTGGCCGTTTGGAACATAAACTTTAGATTTGACAAATTAGCCTCCTTGGCTAATCTAAAGAAATATAAGAGCAAACCAAAAAGAATAGATTATGTAAATGGGTTGATAATGATTGGAGAAATCTCAGAAAGTTATAAAAAAAAACACAGAGAACTAGACAACAAAAATATACGCCTTCAATATGGAGAAACACTGAAGCAATACAAACACACCCTAAGAACAAAAAAGGAACAGCACATTAGAAATCAGCTGGATGTAATTGAGGAATCCATAGAATCAAACCACTTCTGAGAGAATTGGAATAAATTAAACAAACCTCATCAAGAGGAGTTGGTGATCCAAAATGGGGATATGTGGAGAAATCACTATGCCCAGAACAAAAATATATACAAGAAAAAATTACAAATCCTTGAATCAGCAGTCAGACTATCAGAATCCTGCAGATACCCCAATTACAGAAGACATCTTTTGGGAAAAACTATGCACTCTTCAACCCAAAAAGGCCTGTGGAGCTGACGGTGTTTTAAATGAAATGATCAAATATACAGACCACAAATTCAAATTGCTATACTCAAACTCTTCAACATTGTCCTCACTACAGGTATTTTCCCCGATATTTAGAACCAAGATCACACCAATCTATAAAAATGGAGACAAATTTGACCCAAATAATTACAAAGAAATTTGCGTTAACAGCAATTTGGGGAAAATTTTCTGCAGTATCATAAATACAATTGTACAACAGACCACATTTACACTATCCACACTAATAGACAAACAAGTAAACCAAAACAAAGGCAACATTTACTCGTGTTTTGTAGACTTCAAGAAAGCATTTGATTCCGTTTGGCAGGAAGGTATTTTTTTATAAACTAATAGAAAGTGGTATTGGAGAGAAAACAACATGATGTTATTAAATCAATGTACACTAAAAACAAATGTTTGGTTAAAATTGGCAACAAGCAAACAGACTTCTTCTCTCAGGGACGTGGAGTGAAACAGGGCTGCCCAATAAGTCCAACACTATTAATGAATTGACAAAAACATTAGAAGAATCGGCAGCACCTGGTCTCACCCTCTACAACACTGAAATCAAGTGTCTACTGTACGCAGATGACCTGGTGCTGCTGTCTCCCACTAAGGAGGGTCTGCTGTACGCAGATGACCTGGTGCTACTCTCTCCCACTAGGGAGGGGTTACAGCAGCATCTAGATCATCTGCACAGGTTCTGTCAGACCTGGGTTCTGACCGTTAATCTAAAAAATAACTAATATGATGATATTCCAAAAAACGTCTGGAAATCAGGATGACAAATATAAATCCTATTTGGACACAGTTCTATTAGAACACACCAAAAACTACACGTATCTAGGACTAAATATCAGCAACACAGGTAGCTTTCACATGGCTGTGAATGAGCTGAGAGACAAAGCAAGAAGAGCATCCTATGCCATTGAAAGGAACATTCAAATCGAAATTCCAATTAGAGTCTGGCTCAAAATGTTCCAATCAGTTATAGAACCAATTGCTCTATATGGCAGTGAAGTATGGGGTCCGCTGTCTAATAATGAATTTACTAAATGGGACAAACATCCAATCAAAATACTGCATGCTGAGTTTTGCAAGAATGTATTGCAAGTGCAAAGAAAACCTCCAAATAACACATGTAGAGCAGAATTGGGCAAAAACCCCTCCTTGCTCGAATAGATAAAGAGCCATCAAATTTTACAACTATTCCATCACACAGCTCTACAATGTCAAGAGATGAAACAAGAGAAGAGTCCACTCAGCCAGCTGGTTCTGAGGCTCAGTTCACTAACCCAAACCAACCCCATAGAGCCTGAAGACATCACTCAGAAAATCTGGCCCAACCAAATCATCACAAAGCAAAAAGAAAAATATACCACCTTTTGGAAAGACACCACAAAGAAATCTAAGTAAACTTCAATGCTATTTGGCTCTAAACAGACAGTACATGGTGGCAGACTTTCTGAACACTGTGACTGATAGAAAACTGAGGAAAACACTCACTAGGTACAGACTCAGTGAGCACAGTCTGGCTATAGAAACCGGTCATCACAGTCAAACCTGGCTGCTCAGAGAGGACAGGCTGTGCTCACTCTGCTCCAGGGGAGAGGTAGAGACAGAGCTGCATTTCCTATTACACTGTGACAAATACTCAGACCTAAGATAATTTTTCTTTCCCAAAATTATCATTCAGTACAAAGAATTTGAAACTGTAAAAGATGAAGAAAAAAATCAAATATTTATTGGGTGAAAAGCCAAAATGTGCAGTTTTGGCAGCCAAATATGTGTCCTCCTGCCACAACCTGAAGGACAGCCAGTGAAAAGTGCAATGTAATGTCAACAATATTTCCCATTTTGTTTTGTCTTTCATACCATGTCATGTGGCTTCTCAGTCATGTTGAGACTGGTCTACTACCATTGCTTTTATGTGTTGTTATTCTCATTAATATTGTTGTTGTAGTTGCTGTTAATGGTAATCCCATTTCTACTACTACTACTACTATTATTATTATTATTGCTGTTGGTCCCACCATTTTTGCTATATGTATACTTTGACAATGTAAGTCATTAATCTTGCCATGTCAATAAAGTCTATTGAATTGAGAGAGCGAGAGAGAGCCCTCAGGTCCAGTTCCCTGGCTTACATTTGATAACATCTCACTGATAGAGATGGAAATAACCAGTGAAGATAGAAATAAATAAACGACTTTGTACCTTACAATCTAGATCCCTTTGTCTCCCATTGACGTACAGAGGTTAATAAATAACATATTAATAGATTGAAAAACACAATCATTAAAAACCCCACTGGAGAGAATATCTGGAAGAGTGTAGTCATATTTGTCCTGTTCCTCATAATCAACTATTTTATATGGCTGGTTTAATATGAGATTTCATCAGACCTGGGTTCACATACTATTTAGGCTATTTCAATTACTTTCAAAGACATTTGGAAGTAAGTATTTAGATATTTTTTATTTGAAAAAACAAGTAGTTGAATATTGGAAATACATTTGGAAAGTATTTTAAAATATTCAATTAGACTGTCTCAAATATACTCCCACGCATCTATCCCAGGTATTTCAAAATAGTATTTTGGAAAAACGTTTTGATTCACCACATTTGAAAATACTCAAATATACAGAAAATTAGTATTTAAATAACAAATACTCAAATAAACATGTATTTGAAACCAGGTCTGGATTTCATACAGTAGGCCTACACACAGCAAACCAGAGCTCTTCCCCTGGCAGAGAGAACCAGAGCTCTTCCCCTGGCAGAGAGAGAACCAGAGCTCTTCCCCTGGCAGAGAGAGAACCAGAGCTCTTCCCCTGGCAGAGAGAGAACCAGAGCTCTTCCCCTGGCAGAGAGAACCAGAGCTCTTCCCCTGGCAGAGAGAGAACCAGAGCTCTTCCCCTGGCAGAGAGAGAACCAGAACTGATATGAGGGGTGGTGCATTGCACGCACAACAGACTACTGTAACCATGCCAACCAATAGCTGCTTTGGAAAAGTTGGGTTTATGTTTGGTGGTGACACATTGACATAGGTTTTCACACATTGACATAGATATGTCCACTTTGTTTCCTATCTAAACAACATTCTGTTCATTTCGGACCACCTGTATTATTGGTTTACTTATTTTGATCATGGCTTTTCCTCGAGGCGTTAAATGTGTCTGTATCACAAGACTGTTAGAAACACTACATAATTGTGATTTGCACACAGAGAATTCCTTCAGTCTTTTCCTTGTAGTTGTCAGCTGAGTACAAGCACATGTCTAGGAACTGTGACGACAATATGGTAATACACAGCTGCTGATATTATGCAGGCCTATTCATTATCTTGGTGTTCATCTCATTGGACACAGTGGGGATTATATGCTTACAGCTGGCCCCAAGATAACATCAACTGCTAGCATCCACACCAACCAGATATCATTTTATATCAGTGCTGTACACAGGTTTCAACGTTCACACTTCAGAGATCATAAATGTCCTGAATTCTTCCAGCTTTAAGAAGAAAATACAACTATACAAATGTTTACAATGTGACCAATAAGAAAACCACTAGGTTCATTATTCGAAAGAAATAAAACATGTTTCTCCAGATGATGTAACACAGCAAAGGTCAAAGGTGACAACAGTCGAGTTCTGAAGGGAAATTGAGTCTTGAAGGTCCTCATGTCTGCAGAGTGTGCAAGATGACTACCTGGTCCTTTGAGAATTGACAGTGGTGAAAGTTGTTCCCCCTTCCTTGTCCTCTGTTGTCTCTCACTCCCAGAGAGAGGGAGAGAGTGACGATCTATTTGTCTAGCAGCAGGCTCGCCCTTAGTTTGTCCGGAGTTGATAATCTGCCAAGAAGTGAAGACGTAACAGCAATACATTAACACTCTTCTAACCATCATCACACTACCCCTGTACTGTGGCGTCACATTAACATTCAAATTAGCATTGGGGCTCTGGGTGACTGAGATACACATTGGGGTCAGTGTAGTAGTTATTATGGCTTTACAATAACTGCTTACAACTCCCTTATCAATAAGTCAAAACTGCTCTCTCTATTTCTCTACCTCTTTCCCTTCCTTTCACTCTCTCGTTCTCTCCCTCCCTCCGTCTGTCCGTCCCTCTCTTTCCCTCTGCTGATCACAATGAAAAGGTGATAGCCACCTTGGCATGCAGAGCAGAGTGTCACAGAGAACCTAATGGCAGTAAGGCATCATTCAAATCCCCCTTGCCCCAGCTTCAGGAGAGAGGTAATAGATATGATGGCTGGGTTCACTGCCGGGCTGAAATGGTGTGTGTGTCTCACCTCCACTCTGTGTTATATAGCGTACCCATGGTAAGGCCTCATAGCCACTTTTCTCAATGATCTTCAGGTAGCGTACCTGAGGAGGAGCAAAGAACAGTTTCAGCACATACACACACACACACCAGGGCCGACGTTATGGGCCGGCCTTAGGGGCCCTGGCCCGCCCTACTGTACCTCCTTGCCCGTCCAGATAAAATATTGATAATTTATTTGAACGAGACCCGCACCGACAGAATGTTCTCTCTCTGAAAAAAAATGTAGTTAATTTAATCTAATTGTCATAAGGTTCCATGACTTTGTCCACACAGAGCATCTGAACACACAAAATACATTTTGATGATTTCCATTCAAATGTGGGTGTTTTATTTAACTTTTGTACACCTGTGGTGTTCCTGGTCAACAATGACCGATCATTAGAAATGAATGGGTGAGACTACAATTACTGTATAAAATTGAGTTCAGGCACATGCCCATTCATCAGGTGGACACACTTCCTCTCCCAGACCCCCACATGCATGTGTGTTTGAGCGCGCGCACACACACACACACACACACCTTCTTGGCTTCCATGGCAACCCCCACGGGAACCTTTCCCCAATAGAATCTTTCGACCACGGGAACCACACCTGTTGGCATTCTCACAAACTATATCGCAACATTGTTTCAATAATATATAGAACTTTTCTCGCAGCTCTGGTATATAAAGCTTTTTTGAGGCCTTGCTCACAATTCATTCTGTGGAAGCAGACTTTTTTACTCAAAAACAAGTTGTATGAGCTCAGGTCAATGAGGCCTACAGGCCATAAATAGCAAATATAAGTTCAAAACTTGTAATGTTCACAAGATCTTAAGTTTATAAACAGATCGAACACAACATTAGTAAAAATATATGTATTTATAATCATCTATAATGGGGCGGTCATTTTGGACCAGGAACACAGAATGAATTAACACGAACACAACAGGAGGGTTAAAGCATCCGAGCGAGCGAAACAGCGCCCCTCTGTCTCAGTATGTGTAGACCATGTATCTGATGCTGTGTGGAACAAAAGAGTAAGGCATGTCATACTATTTCTGTCCAGACAGCATCAGATACATTTATTTTTATTTATTTTATTTTTTATTTCACTATATAACCAGGTAGGGCTAGTTGAGATCAAATTCTCATTTACAACTGCGACCTGGCCAAGATAAAGCAAAGCAGTGCAGCACAAACAACAACACAGAGTTACACATAGAATAAACAAACATACAGTCAATAACACAATAGGAACAAAAAAAACATGGTCTATACATAATGAGAGGGAAACCATGTGCCCGTTCTCCCTAATTAAGGTGCCAACCAACCTCCTGTGATGCAGACCTAAGCTTGGCATCTGCCTTCCCGCCTTTAGGACAAAGACTCCCATTGTTAGGGTGGAGACATCAGCATCTCCTCATTATATACAGATCTCAGGTTTCAGCCTTTTGCAAATTGGAAAGGAAAGTTGGTGGGTGCACAGTGCCCTGTTAGGATGCTGGATTGCCCTAAAGTAAATTGATGTTTTGCCAAAATTAAATGTTTACTGCTGTAAATAAAACCATTCAAAATACTTCACCGGGGAGCATGACTTAACCACAGAGGATCATTAGCTTATTTTAGAAAAATAGCTGTGGATTGTTTTAAAATCACCAGTGTGTTTGGGAAGCCCGTAATATGGGTAGTGAATGTAGCAATAGATCTAGCTGATTGAGTTGCATCTGTCAGTGAAAAGGATCTAAAATATGTGTGAAAATAATGTGTCTTGAGTATAATAAAAAATGTTGCATCAATTGGCGGAGCGGTCAAAGGCACTGCATCTCAGTGCTAGAGGCGTCACTACAGACCCTGGTTCGATTCCAGGCTGTATCACAACCGGCCGTGATTGGGAGTCACATAAGGCGGCGCATAATTTGCCCAGCGTCATCCGGCTTAGGCCTTCATTGTAAATAAGAATATGTTCTTAACTGACTTGCCTAGTTAAATAAAGGTTCAATTAAACAAATGTAAAAGAAGTGGAGGGGTGTGAGGCGAAGATATGGCGCTTCTCGCTCCATAATACATGCATATGTAGGAAAGTACACATTTGGCAATGTTGATTTTCTGATTGTCTTAACTCTCACCACATACACCACTAACAAGCTGAGTTTCGAAGTATTTTTTTCTTTGCCTCACACAAGTCAACAAAGTAATTATTGTATTTTTTTTTTACATCCATTGCAATGATAGTTCCTCAGTATTTGAAAAATATTTCCAACATCTCGATAATTGCCAAGACTCGGTGTGAAAGAACAAAATATCATGATCTGATGATCCCATTTATCCAGTGGAAATGTAATAAAAAATAAAAAACAGCTGTCTGTCCCGAGCTCACTGGGGCAGGAAACACTGAGGGCCCGGAATTGGCTAGTTGATAGAATGTTTCAGTTCACTAGCAATAGCTCAAGTCGAGACAGATAGAAAGGGAGGCAGACATGTGTAGTAGAGAGATGAATGCGATTGAAAATTCAGGTTCTTTCATCAGGATATTTTCGACAGTTTTTATTTATCAGCTTTAGGCCTATGCATTTTACTTAGTTGATGATGGATGTTAAAGGCCTATTGCTGCATTTGCCAATAAACTATCTCTGAGTTCTATGCTCTCATTTCTTTAGCCGCCAATTGTATATTAAATGTGCCCATATGGCAGAGGCTAGTGCTCTCGCCATAGTTGAATTTGAAATTGTACATTTGTATCATTTTACTTCAGATTTTTATGATTAACCACGTGACTATGATATTGAGAATCAAAAACTGTATTATTGAAATGAAACTGTTCCACGAAAATGCGCATATATAAAAATAATCATAACTGGCACCCAGATCGGTAGAAATGGTTGGATAAATTGTAAGCTTCCCCAAACTTTAAACTCACGAGCTGCCTATTACATTTCCTATTACACCCCTTGAAAAAACCTGTGAAATGCAAGCGCGTGCACACAGGGGTTCCCGTGAAAAAACATGCCTGCCTATGGAAATCAAAGGCCCGTCCAACTGATTCGTTCTGGCGCATGCTCTGACACACGCACTCACACACACGCACACGTGAGTCAGAACCTTCCAGCCTGTATGCACTATTCAATGGAACTCATACCTGGCTCTACTAGGGTCCACTTTGATAAACATAGATTTAAGGGATCTGTTAGCTTACCTGGATACCAGATACAGTGAAATAGGGGATCTCAAAGTTGACAGTGATGGGCCTTCTCCCCTCCAACTCAGTACTCTCCACACTAGGCAGACCAAAGTGAGCCCTCATCATGTACTCTTTCCCCCCCTGTTCAAACATAGAAACATACACACGTATGAGGTTTATTGGAAAACTGGAGCATTTCTCTTCATTAAGGTTCTTTGTTATGTTGTGAACTACACTACATGACCAAAAGTATGTGGACACCTGCTCATTTAACACCTCATTCCAAAATCATGGGCATTAATATGGAGTTGGTCCCCCACTTTGCTGATATAACAGCCTCCACTCTTCTGGGAAGGCTTTCCACTAGATGTTAGAACATTGCTGCGGGGACTTGCTTCCATTCAGCCACAAGAGCATTAGTGAGGTTGGGCAATTAGGCCTGGCTCGCAGTCGGCGTTCCAATTCATCCCAAAGGTGTTTGATGGGGTTGAGGTCAGGGCTCTGCGCAGGCCAGTCAAGTTCTTCCACACCGATCTCAACAAAACAATTCTGTATGGACCTCGCTTTGTGCATGGGGGCATTGTCATGCTGAAACAGGAAAGGGCCTTCTTCAAACTGTTGCCACAAAGTTGGATAATAGAGCAGATACATACATTTTATGTATGGGTGGTCCAAGCCGGAATCGAACCCACGCCCCTTGGTATTTCAAGCGCCATGCTCTACCGACTAAGCCACACAGGACATATGCTATGGTAATATTACCATACTGTAGCAGATGACCCACTAACAGGGAGGCATTGACTTAACTGCCATCTACAATAGGTTGTTATTATTATACTGAACAAAAATATAAAACGCAACATGCAGCAATTGATTTTTACTGAGTTACAGTTCATATGAGGAAGTCAGTTAATTGAAATAAATTCCTTAGACCCTAATCTATGGATTTCACATGACTGGGAATGCAGATATGCATCTGTTGGTCACAGATACCATTAAAATAATGGGCCTCACAATGGGCCTCAGGCCTCAGACGTTGGTGGCAGCTTATGGTAGAGAAATTATCATTAAATTCTCTGGCAACAGCTGGTGGACATTCCTGCAGTCCATGCAAATTGCACACTCCCTCAAAACTTGAGACATCTGTGGCATTGTGTTGTGTGACAAAACTGCACATTTTAGAGTGGCCTTTTATTGTCCCCTGCACAAGGTGAAGCTGTGTAATGATCATGCTGTTTAATCAGCTTCTTGATATGCCACACCTGTCAGGTGGATGGATTATCTTGGCAAAGGAGAAATGCTCACTAACAGGGATCCAAACAAATTTGTGCACAAAATATGAGAGAAATAAGCTTTTTGTGGGAATGAAACATTTCTGGTATCTTTTATTTCAGCTCATGAAACATGAGACCAACACTTGACATTTTTGTTCAGGGTAGTAATGTTGAGTTCATCTCAGTGACATTAGCTACTTACAGGGAAGGACTTGATGTTCCACTGCACCATGCTCTTCTCAGGAAGATACTTGCAGCTGCCTGTACTCGTCTTGAATTTGGGCGAGTCGGCATCGCTGGGCACAGGTACCATGATGGCCACATTGTTGGCAGTGGAGCGACTCTTAAACTGACTCCTGGCCTGTAGGGTGGAGGTGAAAGGTCAAACGGTCACAGGGTTACCAGCAGAGACGTGCAATGCTAGTGATGGAAAGAAAGGATACAGTCATCAAGAAGAAACACAGAGGTTATTGTATGAAGACTTCCTTGCTCAATGATTAACTCATAGCATCTAAGTTAAAGGTTGAGGAAACAGTCCCAACCCAAACATTGTTCCACATTGCAGCCAGGGTTCATAGGAAAGCCAATGTTGGAGCCATGCTAAAACACAGTGGATGATGGTGGACATCCTTTACCTTAACCTTGATCTCCACTCGGCTGTGGGAGAACTTCTCAATCACACTCTCAATCCATATCAGAGGCTTCACCTGGCAGATAGAGGAGAGAAGGTTAACATGGAGCAAAGGAGATGTGTGTGTGTGTGTGTGTGTGTGTGTGTGTGTGTGTGTGTGTGTGTGTGTGTGTGTGTGTGTGTGTGTGTGTGTGTGTGTGTGTGTGTGTGTGTGTGTGTGTGTTCCGCTGACCGTGGTGTTGAGGCGGTAGGACATGAGCTCGGACTCTCCGTCGGGGGGGATGAAGGAGATGGTGCGGTCGTTCTCGAAGCGGGACAGACGGACACATTGATGGAACTTGACATCCTCCAGCTCTACCGTCTTACATTTCTCTCCTGACAGGACAGGTAAGGGGGAGGGGTTATTGTAAGGCTATGTCCTAATACACAACGCATGACAGGTCCACATTGGATAAGTGCGAAATATCCATAGCAGTCCATAGAAGTTTTCCAGTCTCAGTTCAAGTACTGTACAGTCTTATTATATGCCTCGGATACTAAATAAAAAGTATCCTGTAGGTTCCATTGTCATCCTTCCTGATCAGAAAACACACAGTGACACTGTAAACACCACTGTTTCTTCTTCGTAGGTACTTTATAAAGACTTCAATCAATCATAGCTATTATAAGAGAAAGTTTTGGAAGAACATCCACGTCAGGAGTGGGTTAGAAAACAATGACCTGGCAATGTGGCTGTGTACTGTGGTGAGCAAGCCTAATGTTCCCGTTGTTTTCCTGAATACATGGAAAAGGCCCAGCAGAGCTGCTGTTTAAAGCTCTTAATGACTCTGGGCCCCACATGAACCCAGGTAGAATGAACCCTGTCCACACCAAGGTGACTGAGTGTGACCGAGTGTGTGTGTGTGACATTTCAATCTAAAGCCCCATCCTCCAGGGAGAGCTAGCATCTAGTCTTTGGAGATCAGAGACCTAGCAGGCCTATCAGATCATCACATCCCAGCAGGTTAGCCCTTTGGAGCGCTACTCTCCCCAATATACTGTAAGTATGGTCCCCCTAGTAGCATCATTACTGAGAGACTGTGGAACGGTCAAAAAGGAGACACAGTCGGTCATGTTCGGGCTCTAAGGGGGTGGAGGGAGAGAGGATGCCAGACGTAGAAGGGTTTAGGTTTCATCACACTTCCCCCTGTGGTTCACCATCTCCCTAACAAGGCAACAGAACAGTCATGTGTCCATATCACAGAAATTAATCCTGTGTTTTATTCGTTTTCACAATTTGATCTGTTTCAGCTCTCATATCTCTCAAAGTCTACTTCAAAACTCTCCCTGTAAGCTGTAAGCTCATGTGATTTTCTTTCCTGTCTGTCTTTCCTGACTGCCCTGACTCCAACAGTATCTTCTTCATGTGCAGTGACGTTAACAGGCTTTGACCAGAAGAGGGTGCTGTTTAACCCACACAAGGCTGTTTACATGTAGCAAGCTGGACAGACACATTAATAAAGATGACTTCGTAATCAAAACACACCTTTATGGTTCAAAATTACTTGTCCCAGGATTTTAGTAGGATCCCTTGAGGGCATACATACATATGCATGTTATGCAAAAACAAAGTGCAATATACATTTTGAGAGAATAGTTAGTCACTTCTTCCTCTGATTATGGGAAAGGGAGACACCTAGTCAGTTGTCCAACTGAATCTATTCAACTGAAATGTGTCTTCCGCATTTAAGCCAACCCCTCTGAATCAGAGAGGTGCAGGGGGGCCGCATCAATCCACATCCACGTCTTCGGAGCCCGGTCGAATAGTGGGTTAACGGCCTTCCTCAGGGGCAGAACGTCAGATTTTTACCTTGTCAGCTCGGGGAATCAATCCAGCAACCTTTCGGATACTGGCCCAACACTCTAACCACTAGGCTACCTGCCGCCCCAATAGGGAGAGTGCAGAAGCCCATTTTGCATTCTCATGTTTATATCTATCCATTATTTGTAGGAGTATTTTTATTTTTATTTTCCAGACATGCCACTTCACTTCCAGGCCATTGGCTGCATGTGAGGAGCCGTCCATCTTTCATCTGCCAACAGCAGCAGTAGCCTGGGGGAGGGATTAGCACCGAGGCTAGACCAGGGAGAGTAATCCACCAGACGCCCCACAACCAGGGCACATAAGGGGGGAGACCAGGGACGGAGAATGGGGGCGGTGGAGGCAGAGGGGTGGAGGTAGGGATGGGAGGCAGGGGGTATGGAGTTAGTCGGGCAGGATTGGGAACAAACTAAGATATTGAAGGGTGAGGATTTGGGCATGGGATTGGAACGTAATTGTCCATATTACCTGTGACCATATCTCTCCAGAGATGAAGAGTCCAATTATTTGGGTTGGGGACCTTGCACTGGCTATGATTGTCCTTACCTTTTGGTGTGTCTGTGTACTTGTGAGTGAGTTTGTGTGTATACTGTGTACAGCATAGCCACTGGAAGATATTGAGTTGGGTGTATAAAAATCCCTTTATAATAACGTTTTCTATTATCTATTACACCTACACCACCCGATGTAGGACACCTACACCACCCGATGTCACAGGAAGGCCAAAAAGATCATCAAGGACAACAACCACCCGAACCACTGCCTGTTCACCCCGCTGTCATCCAGAAGGCGAGGTCAGTACAGGTGCATCAAAGCAGGGACCGAAAACAGCTTCCATCTCAAGGCCATCAGACTGTTAAACAGCCATTACTAACATTGAGTGGCTGCTGCCAACATACTGACTCAACTGGAGCCAATTTAACAATGGAAAAATGTATGTAATAAATGTATCACTAGCCACTTTAAACAATGCCACTTCATATAATGTTTTCATACCCTACATTACTCATCTCATATGTATATACTGTACTCTATATCATCTACTGCATCTTGCCATCTTGATGTAATTAAATGTATCACTAGCCACTTTAAACAATGCCACTTCATATAATGTTTACATACCCTACATTACTCATCTCATATGTATATACTGTACTCTATACCATCTACTGCATCTTGCCATCTTGATGTAATGTATCACTAGCCACTATAAACAATGGCACTTTTATATGTTTACATACCCTACATTACTCATCTCATATGTATATACTGTACTCTATACCATCCACAGCATCTTGCCTATGCCGTTCTATACCATCACTCATTCATATATTTTTCTGTACATATTCTTCATTCCTTTACACTTGTGTGTATAAGGTAATTGTTGTGAAATTGTTAGGTTAGATTACTCGTTGGTTATTACTGCATTGTCAGAACTAGAAGCACAAGCATTTCGCTACACTCGCATTAACATCTGCTAACCATGTGTATGTGACAAATAACATTTTATTTGATTTATCGTATTTGCCTAGTGGCATACAGTACAGAAGAAGCATTTTTAGGATGGGGCAAAACTCTTAGCAGGGTCTGGAAAATATGGCCCTTTATAAATGCATTTCATGTCATTCTGGGATTCTATGGGTCTAAAATGAATTTAGTTTTAAGATGCTTTTGAGAAACCGGGCCTTGGTCTGGACCTGGCTCAGGGCCAATAAAAAGAAGGGAAACAATATATCAATATATAGGCTACAGTAAGCTACTGAATCAACTATCCAGTGGCACTCATTCACCCAATGATGAAGATAGCATGAATATGCGTAACCTAGGCTTCTCACCGTACTGGTGATGGTCTCAAGATAGGCCAGAGCTACTTAGAAAAACAGTGCTGTTCATCTGAGTTGAGAAAAAAAACTGGTAGCTTCTACTGACAACTAATCTTCTCTTTTCAGCAGTAGCCATTCGCTTTCTAAACATAATTCCTGCAATTGTATTTAGACATTTGTGAAAGTCCTTTAACTATTCACTGACGGAGTAAAGAGAAATAGAATGCATAAAGTGCCCATTCAAGTCAGAACTGACAGCCATTTTGAGCATACCCATGAGTTTACCAGTCAAATTACCAGAGTGAGATTCCAAAACCCTTCCCAGCTAGCACATTTGGTTCCTTGGAAGTGGGAATGTACATTTTTGGGTTCCCATTGATTCTGAGAATTAAGCCATCAGTTGTAACTTACAGAAAACTTAAAACTTTTTTTTAAACGTTCTAAGAATAGAAGTGAAAATGTAGCCTGTTTTGAGAATGTACATTTTTAGGTTGCAGGGAGGTTCTGAGAAAACAATTCTATGGTGCCCTGAATGTTTTCCTTGGTGGTTTTATTAACCTCCCGAGAACAAAATGCTAGGTTATTTGAAGGTAATTAAATAACATTCTGAGAATGTTTTAATGAGACTTTAAAAAACACTGATAGCTTAGTTTAACGGTTTTTAACTCCAAGCACAGATAAGACACATTAATTATGCAAACACATCTCTTTTTTATTGTGGCATGGCGTCAGTGAGATTCAAACCTGATCTGCTGCTCTCTATACATGGAATTAGTCCACTGTGCCACTAGCAAGGAGTTAGCCTGCCATGTTTTCTTAACTCATACGTAGCTGTTAATTTTTGTCTATTCAAACAGACCCCATTTCAATGGAAACAAGCACTCATTAAGATCAGGTGTGGCCAACACACCTGAAAACACTTAACAAGATTGAGGATAGAGAGATTTTTGTTGACGCTGAGAACATTCTATGTTTTTAAATAGCATTCTTAGAACGTTCTTTGAATGTTACTATCGTTTTCTTAATGTTCTGAGAACAAGACTTTAAATTGAACCGTGAAGAAACCTGCAGGAAATGTTATGCTGAAATACTGAAATTCCAACAGAAGAACGTTGTTTCTTAACATTCTCTGAACAATTTGAGAACATTACTTTAAAACAAACCATGACGAAACCTGTAGGAAACGTTATGGGAAGGTTGTATGCAAAATAACCATTGGACAATCACGCTCTCACCAAGCTCTAAGAAACATATCGTTTTCAGAACGTTATGTGCTAGCTGGGTTCTATGGATTCTATTTCTATGGCCACAATGCAACAAACTGTTTATTTGGAATCAGACTCAAATCATGGACACTCTTACTGACAGCTGTGGCTGCTTTGTGTGATGTATTGTTGTTTCTACCTTCTTGCTCTTTATGCTGTTGTCTGTGCTGCTAGCATGCTGTGTTGCTACCATGTTGTTGTTATGTTGTGTTGCTACCATGCTGTGTTGTCATGTGTTGCTGCCTTGCTATGTTGTTGTCTTAGGTGTCTCTTTATGTAGGGTTGTGTCTCTCTTGTTGTGATGTGTTTTGTCCTATATTTATATTGTATTTATTTACATTTTTAATCCCAGGCCCCTGTCCCTGCAGGAGGCCTTTTGCCTTTTGGTAGTCCGTTATTGTAAATAAGAATTTGTTCTTAACTGACTTGCCTAGTTAAATAAATGTTAAATAAAATACAAAATAAATAAACATTTGGTGCATGTGCTGCCCAGATTCAGTCAGTGTTCAGACAGGAGTAATTGTTTAATTTTGGAAACATTATTTAAATACATTTTTTGGGGGGGGGATACTGCAGCACCTCAGCACCCCTACTTCCCACGGCTATGGTGTACAGACAGTATACTGTAGGTGTTTATACTCACGTCCTGTGATTTCAAAGAGCACTTTGTCGTTGAGGCCCAGTCTGAGTTCAGGCATCCCAGACAGGACCACCTTGAGCTTGATGCTGCCCACAATCTCACTACGCAGGACACTGCCGGTAGCACTCACCTACAGGGAGGGTTACAGACAGCGAAAAATATGTTTCACAAAAACTCTGATTTTGACAAGGAGGAACCAAGGATGGCAGGTTTATATGAGGTTAAGGAAGATGTTTGAGACTGAAGATGATAAAGTGGCTTGTCACAAAAAGGAGCTCAGAGATCTAGCTATCCAGTTTAATGATAATGTGGCAATAGAGGCCCATTAGACCTGCACTTCCTTACAATCAGTTATCAGGGGTCTGTAACCCCTGGGATACATCAGGGGCTCAGGGGGCTGGTTACGTGCCAAACCAAAAGGTTGTGGCCACATGGGTGTCCCGGTGTAACAACGTCAGCACAGAAACCGGAGGATTGTTGTAAGACAGGAAACCGGAAATCATTTCCTCACATTTTCGATTCAAGGAAGTGGAGAAACAGTGTCTGGAAGAACCTTCTCTGACATACAGCTTACTGTAAACCTGACCTTGTTTCTTGGCCTGTCCATTCTAAATAATGATCACTCTTTAAATATATATCCAACTATTAGAAATTAAATTTGAACAAAATGTATCTATCCTGGGTTTGCAGACCCACTGAGGCCCCTCATGATGAGATATGTTTTTTTGTGGCCCCCACCTCCATCAAAGTTTCCCATCATTGGTATACAGTAAAAGGTATGTACAGTAAAGTGTATGACTATGAACTCTTGACCTGGGAATGTTTAACCTAAACCAGGAAATTGTTTGAGTAAAGGTAAAGGCCCAACGCAGCCATTTTGATCTCAATATCATTTCTGGGTAACAATTAAGTACCTTACTGTGATTGTTTTAATTTAAAATGGTCAAAAGGAAAAAAATTGCTTCTTAGCAAAGAGCAATTTCTCAAGCAACATTTTTTGCTAGTGCTGTCTGGGAGTGGTGTGAGTGGGGAGGGGAAAGCGCAACAGGTAGCCTTGCGTTAGAGCATTGGGGCAGTAACCAAAAGGTCGCTGGTTCAAATACCCAGGCCGACAAGGTGAAAAACCTGTTGATGTGCCCTTAAGCAAGGCACTTAACTCTAATTTGCTCCTGGGGTGCCGTACTATGGCTGACCATCTAAAACAACACATTTCAATTCACCTCAGGTGTACATGACAATAATATATTTTTTAACTCTAAACTAGCTGTTATTGGCAGAGAGTTTTGGAACTCTTTTTAAATAGTCTATTCACATGGAATAGCCTTCATTTCTCAGAACAAGAATAGACTGACGAGTTTCAGAAGAAAGTGCTTTGTTTCCGGCCATTTTGAGCCTGTAATCGAACCCACAAATGCTGATGCTCCAGATACTCAACTAGTCTAAAGAAGGCCAGTTTTATTGCTTCTTTAATCAGGACAACAGTTTTCAACTGTGCTAACATAATTGCAAAAGGGTTTTGTAATGATCAATTAGCCTTTTAAAATGATAAACTTGGATTAGCTAACACAACGTGCCACTGGAACACAGGAATGATGGTTGCTGATAATGGACCTCTTTACGCCTATGTAGATATTCCATTAAAAATCAGCCGTTTACAGCTGCAATAGTGATTTATAACATTAACAATGTCTACACTGTATTTCTGATCAATTAAATGTTATTTTAATGGACCAAAAAATTAGCTTTTCTTTCAAAAACAAGGACATTTCTAAGTGACCCCAAATCTTTGAATGCCAGTGTGTATAAAACACAGGATATTCTAGTTTTTGACTGCACTGGGCCTTTAATCTATTGTATGTTTGAGTGTGGTCTTTATGGGAACCTACATAGGAAATGTTCGTCTTATCCTACACACAAATCAGTTACGCCACACAAAGCCAGACCAGCTGTTTTATAATCATACTACTGTCCCAACTAGTCACTCTCATTTGTTACCTGTCATCAGCAGGTTATTACTAAGTACAAGCCATATACAGTTAGATCACACATTTAAAGGGTTAAAAGATGTGTGGAAACGTATGGCTTGGCTAGTGTTCTTTAATAATTATTGTTTACTAGAGGTGTCCCCTGTTGTTTTTCTATTTAGCAGTTTCTTACTTTGGAGTTGCCATGACTTTATCTTCACAGTGAACAGGTAGAATATTAACAAAACGAGATCCCATTAAAGAGGCTTCTCACCAGTAGGTTGACGGACTCGATGACGTCCATGAACACCTCGTTCTTCCTGTACTTGATGCCCTCCGACCTCCAGGACACAGCGTTGGTGACGGTGGCGGGGGGGCGAGGGGCGCCCACACTCAGTTTGTGACCCTGTTGGGTGATGTACCTGCAGAGAGGGGGACAAGAGAGGGGAGAGGAGATAGGAGAGAGGGACAGAGGGACCGGGGAGATCAGAGAGGGGACAGAGGGGAGAGGAGAGAGGACAGATACCATGTAGGCTTGTTCAGAGGGGGACAAATACAGGCATCGCTACCTCACTTTCCACTTAGGTGCAAGAACAGAGGAGCAAGCAGAAGATGAAAAGGAACTCTAGGAAGGACAGTGGAAGTTATTTTATGAAGATATTTGTTTTCTAGGTGATATCATACCTTGCATTTATTCATTATTGATGAAAGAGCTTAGGATACCCCAGAATAGAAAGTTCATTTTATTAAACCTCTTGACTGGAGTAGATAGATTATTGAAAGGATTTGTCTTGGGTTGTGAGCTTGGGAGCCATGGGTGTAATTGGAACAAGGGGGTTTACATTGTAATTGTAACCAAAAGACTCAGACTGCGCTAAACTAAACTCTGAGCTCAAATCATTATTTTGTACCTGAAGTACATCTTGTGTGCTCATTAAATCGGTACAATCTAAAATTGCTAAAAGCAATCAAGTTGACCTCATAGACTGTCAGGCCTTGCACCCATAGCTCTGCGAGAGTGGTTACATGTCACTAGCCCGATCCCATTGTGCCTTTAAACACAGCAGACCTTGTATGACTATCGTCTACTATTGGATGTACTATCAGCACCGTATGCTGCAGTGCTGAGTTGTACAACAGGCAGAGAGATATGCTGTCCTGAGAGAGGCTTGTTGTCCTCCAGGGAAGACTGGGTGTCTGAAGGGATGATGTGATGAGATGGGGTGTGGGTAGGAGGGAGATGATGTACCTGCAGTATGCTAACGTGACCATCTGTGGGACACCTGCCCTTGCCTCTCTTTATACCTCACTGACAAACAACGAGGTTACAGACAGCAACACCATCTACTTCCTGAAATACACACACACACACACACACACACACACACACACACACACACACACACACACACACACACACACACACACACACACACACACACACACACACACACACACACACACACACACACACACACACACACACACACAATCCCCCTGATAGATCTCTTCTGCCTGCATCTCTCCCAGCTCCCCCTGGGGTAATGAGACAGATTGATCCATTCTCCACCATGGACCCTTCTGATGCTTGCCGACTTTCTCGCCTCCACTAAACCTTCTCTGGGCTCGTTTGAGAAACCCCCTCTCCTCTACTAAACCTTCTCTGGGCTTGTCTGAGAAACCCCCTCTCCTCTACTAAACCTTCTCTGGGCTCGTCTGAGAAACCCCCTCTCCTCTACTAAACCTTCCCTGGGCTTGTCTGAGAAACCCCCTCTCCTCTACTAAACCTTCCCTGGGCTTGTCTGAGAAACCCCCTCTCCTCTACTAAACATTCCCTGGGATTGTCTGAGAAAGCCCCTCTGCTCTACTAAACCTTCTCTGGGCTCGTCTGAGAAACCCCCTCTCCTCTACTAAACCTTCCCTGGGCTTGTCTGAGAAACCCCCTCTCCTCTACTAAACCTTCCCTGGGCTTGTCTGAGAAACCCCCTCTCCTCTACTAAACCTTCCCTGGGCTTGTCTGAGAAACCCCCTCTCCTCTACTAAACCTTCTCTGGGCTTGTCTGAGAAACCCCCTCTCCTCTACTAAACCTTCTCTGGGCTCGTCTGAGAAACCCCCTCTCCTCTACTAAACCTTCCCTGGGCTCGTCTGAGAAACCCCCTCTTCTCTACTAAACCTTCCCTGGGCTCGTCTGAGAAACCCCCTCTCCTCTACTAAACCTTCTCTGGGCTTGTCTGAGAAACCCCCTCTCCTCTACTAAACCTTCTCTGGGCTCGTCTGAGAAACCCCCTCTCCTCTACTAAACCTTCCCTGGGCTTGTCTGAGAAACCCCCTCTCCTCTACTAAACCTTCTCTGGGCTCGTCTGAGAAACCCCCTCTCCTCTACTAAACCTTCCCTGGGCTTGTCTGAGAAACCCCCTCTCCTCTACTAAACCTTCTCTGGGCTCGTCTGAGAAACCCCCTATCACTCAGATTAAAAGACGCTAGCATGGCTCAAAATGTGTCTGCACACTGACCAAGAAATTACAAAACACTGGTTTGATTTCACCAAGGCACTGTGTTTTACGATAACCCCACCTCATGCAGGGAGATCATTTCATCTCAACACCTCATCTCAACATCACGACTCACAGAGAGTGGAAAGAGATGAAAGCGGGCTTGTTTTGTTTGGTCCTGATTCTTCTCAGAAATGCTAATGAGTCTATCCGAGAGCAGAGTTGGTGGTAAATCGACAGATTAGCATAAGAATGTCATGTCAGTCATACTACCAAACAACACACACAAACACACTCATTGTCTCACATACACACACAGGGGAAGACAAGGGAATGGTTGGCAGGCCAGGTGGGTAGTGTTTTAAGGGGGGGGGGGGGGTTGTGGAAGTGCCTGATTGGCGGGAGAAGAGGGCGAGGATGGAAGAACGCTGGGATGAGTTGGGGCGGGGGGGTCTCCTTGGCAAAACGAGGATTGGAACAGAGCTCGTCTGTCTGGAGTGTCGAGTGCAGCCAGCTGACGGTGGTATGTGTGTGTGTGTGTGTGTGTGTGTGTGTGTGTGTGTGTGTGTGTGTGTGTGTGTGTGTGTGTGTGTGTGTGTGTGTGTGTGTGTGTGTGTGTGTGTGTGTGTGTGTGTGTCAATGGAAGACAGTCTAGCAATGATCAGCCCTATTCAGGCCCATGGACACAGACAACACAGACATCACACTGATAAAGGCCTCATCAAATCTCAGGGCAAAATCTTCACGTCTACATCAGACAGTCACCCTATTATCACAGTAAATCGTCTGTTTGAGCAATTATAAAAATACTAAATTATAGTATGATGTTACAAGCAGGCTTTCAATTGTAAGTGAAAGAAGATGTAATTAAGGAGACATATTTAGCCCGTTGCCGTGGTAGCCTGGCCCTAATTAAGTGAATGCTGAACCTTCTGCCAGAACATGGCACCTTTCCCGAGAGCAAAACAGAAAAACAAATTCCTGTTAACGAGCTAAACCCTCTGAACCCTGTAGGCTATTGTATACTGTCACTAGCCTGGATGCAAGTATGCTGGCAAGCCATCTAGTAGAAAGATGTTCAGACAGAGGTGTTGACAACTGACTCCACTCACTCTTTAGCAGAGAAGAAAACACAAAAATAAAGTACTGTTAACAAGCTAAAGCATTTGGAGCCTATATACTGTAGTTTACATAGCACTGTGGTAGTCTGTTGGATATCAGTCTGTTGCATTTCATTCTGTTGGATATCAGTAAGTTTGGTAGTATGTTGGATATCAGTCAGCTGGATATCAGTCTGTTAGGTAGTATGTTGGATATCAGTCAGCTGGATATCAGTCAGTTTGGTAGTATGTTGGATATCAGTCTGTTGAATATCAGTCTGTTAGGTAGTATGTTGGATATCAGTCTGTTTGGTAGTCAGCTGGATATCAGTCACCTGGAAATCAGTCAGCTGGAAATCAATCAGCTTGGTAGTATGTTGAAGAAAACACAAAAATAAAGTATTGTTAACAAGCTAAAGTGTTTGGACCCTATATACTGTAGTTTACATAGCACTGTAGTAGTCTGTTGGATAGTAGTCTGTTGGATATCAGTCTATTTGATATCAGTCTGTTGGATATCAGTCCGTTTGGTAGTCTGTTGGATATTAGTCTGATATCATTCTGTTGAATATCAGTCTGTTGGAAATCAGTCAGCTGGAAATCAGTCAGTTTGGTAGTAAGTTGGATTTCAGTCTGTTGGATATAAGTAAGTATGGTGGTCTGTTGGCTATCAGTCTGTTAGATATTAGTCTGTTGGATATCAGTCTGCAGGATATCAGTCTGTTTGGTAGTCTGTTGGATATCAGTCTGTTGGATATCAGTCTGTTGGATAACAGTCTGTTGGATATCAGTCAGCTGGATATCAGTCAGCTGGAAATCAGTCATCTGAAAATCCGTCAGTTTGGTAGTATGTTGAAGAAAACACAAAAATAAAGTATTGTTAACAAGCTAAAGCGTTTGGACCCTATATACTGTAGTTTACATAGCACTGTAGTAGTCTGTTGGATATTATTCTGTTCGATATCATTCTGTTGGATATCATTCTGTTTAGTAGTCTGCTGGATATCAGTCTGTTGGATATCAGTCTGTTGAATATCAGTCAGTTTGGTAGTCTGTTGGATATCATTCTGTTCAGTACCAGTCTGTTGGATATCAGTCAGTTGGATATCAGTCTGTTGGATATCAGTCAGTTGGATATCAGTCAGTTTGGTAGTAAGTTGGATTTCAGTCTGCAGGATATCAGTCTGCAGGACATCAGTCTGCAGGACATCAGTCTGCAGGACATCAGTCAGTTTGGTAGTATGTTGAAGAAAACACAAAAATAAAGTATTGTTAACAAGCTAAAGCGTTTGGACCCTATATACTGTAGTTTACATAGCACTGTAGTAGTCTGTTGGAAATTATTCTGTTAGATATCATTCTGTTGGATATCATTCTGTTGAATATCAGTCAGTTTGGTAGTATGTTGGATATCAATCTGTTGAATATCAGTCTGTTTGGTAGTCTGTTGGATATCAGTCTGTTGGATATCAGTCTGTTGAATATCAGTCTGTTGAATATCAGTCAGCTGGATATCAGTCAGTTTGGTAGTATGTTGGATATCAGTCTGTTGGATATCAGTCTGTTGATATCAGTCTGTTGGATATCAGTCTGCAGGACATCAGTCAGTTTGGTAGTATGTTGAAGAAAACACAAAAATAAAGTATTGTTAACAAGCTAAAGCATTTGGACCCTATATACTGTAATTTGCATAGCACTGTGGTAGTCTGTTGGATATCATTCTGTTGGATATCAGTCTGTTGGATATCAGTATGCTGGATATCAGTATGCTGGATATCAGTTAGTTTGGTCGTCTGTTGGATATCAGTCTGTTGGGTAGTCTGTTGGATATCAGTCTTATATCATTCTGTTGAATATAAGTCTGATGAATATCAGTCTGATGAATATCAGTCAGTTTGGTAGTAAGTTGGATTTCAGTCAGATGGATATCAGTCTTTTGGATATCAGTCTGTTGGATATCAGTCTTTTGGATATCAGTAAGTTTGGTAGTCTGCTGAATATCAGTCTGTTGGATTTCAGTCTGTTTGGTAGTCTGTTGGATATCAGTATGTTGGATTTCAGTCTGTTTGGTAGTCTGTTGGATATCAGTATGTTGGATATCAGTCTTTTGGATATCAGTAAGTTTGGTAGTCTGCTGAATATCAGTCTGTTGGATTTCAGTCTGTTTGGTAGTCTGTTGGATATCAGTATGTTGGATATCAGTCTGAATATCAGTCAGCTGGATAGTCAGTTTGGTAGTATGTTGGATATCAGTCTGTTGAATATCAGTCAGTTTGGTAGTCTGTTGGATATCAGTCTGTTGGAATTCAGTCTGTTTGGATAGTCTGTTGGATATCAGTCCGTTTATCAGTCTGTTGGATATCAGTCTGTTGGATATCAGTAAGTTTGGTAGTCTGTTGAATATCAGTATGTTTGGTGGTCTGTTGGATATCAGTCTGTTGGACATCAGTCTGAATATCAGTCAGCTGGATAGTCAGTTTGGTAGTATGTTGAATATCAGCCTGTTGGATATCAGCCTGTTGGATATCAGTAAGCTTGGTAGTCTGTTGGATATCAGCCTGTTGGATATCAGCCTGTTGGATATCAGTAAGTTTGGTAGTCTGTTGGATATCAGTAAGTTTGGTAGTCTGTTGGATATCAGTCTGTTGGATATCAGTAAGTTTCGTAATCTGTTGGATATCAGTCTGATATCATTCTGTTGAATATCAGTCTGTTGAATATCAGTCAGTTTGGTAGTCAGTTGGATATCAGTCTGTTGGATATCAGTCAGCTGGATATCAGTCAGCTGGATATCAGTCAGCTGGATATCAGTCTGTTTGGTAATCTGTTGGATATCAGTCTGTTGGATATCAGTCAGCTGGATAGTCAGTTTGGTAGTATGTTGGATATCAGTCTGTTGGATATCAGCCTGTTGGATATCAGTAAGTTTGGTAGTCTGTTGGATATCAGACTGTTGGATATCAGTCTGTTGGATATGAAGCCTGTTGGATATGAAGCCTGTTAAATATCAGCCTGTTAAATATCAGTCAGCTGGATAGTCAGTTTGGTAGTATGTTGGATATCAGTCTGTTGGATATAAGTCTGTTGGATATCAGTACGTTTGGTAGTCTGTTGGATATCAGTATGTTGGATATCAGTATGTTGGATATCAGTCAGCTGAATAATCAGTTTGGTAGTATGTTGGATATCAGTCTGATATCAGTCTGTTCGATATCAGTCTGTTGGAAATCAGTAAGTTTGGTTACCGGATGCTGGAGTGAGTAGCCGTGCTGTACTTCGCTCCGCGGGTAATATTACATTTCATTACATTACATTACATTACAACGGAACGATTTGATTAGTGTAATGTTAGCTAGCTAGCTACATAGTTGTCTTTGCATCAAGGATAAAGGTGTAGCTAAGGTGTAGGTGTAGCTTTGAGAAACTAACTTTGAGAAACTAACAAGGTTAGCTAGCCAGCTGTATTCGTTCGCGCCGTTTTCCAAACGGCGTCAACACCACAACACCACAGCCACTGCTAGCTAGCCAACTTTACGAACTAGCAGTACTGTAGAAACTAAATACATTACAACGGAACGATTTGATTAGTGTAATGTTAGCTAGCTACATAGTTGTCTATATATCAAAGATAAAAGATAAAGGTAAACGCAGCCACTGCTAGCTAGCCAACTCTACCAGCTAGCAGTACTGTATCATTTTTAGTCAATAATATTTTTTCAACGTAAGCTTAACTTTCGAGTTGTGTAGTCCACTTGTGTAGCTAGCAGGACTGACTTTGTGTTAGCTAACCAACGTTTAATTACTTCTGCGTTATGAAAGGAACTAGACACAGACACGAATGATCCATTGGTAGTTTGTCGTAACCAAGTATTGGTGCTAACCGTGTGTTATTGGATGCTAGCATGCTAGTTAGCTATGGCATCATAGGACACGGTGCACTGGGTGGGTTTCACGGAAGAATACTGTACCAAGTTATCTAGCTGAATAAACTAAGTTTGAGCCTATTCCTGGAAAAATTGAACCACTGTAGTTTACATCAATTATAATTTCTAAAGTGGAAGTTGGAAAAGTTATATTTGAGTGTTTCAGTGAATGGTTAGTGAGGGAGGCCCTGCTCTCTCGCTTCCCCAGTTGTTTAGTTAATTTTCATTCCAATCTCCTTTGCATTAGCATAGCCTCTCCTGTAGCCTGTCAACTATGTGTCTGTCTATCCCTGTTCTCTCCTCTCTGCACAGGCCACACAAACGCTTCACACCACATGGCCGCTGCCACTCTAACCTGGTGGTCCCAGCGCGCACGACCCACGTGGAGCTTCAGGTCTCCGGCAGCCTCTGGAACTGCCAGTCTGCGGCCAACAAGGCAGAGTTCATCTCAGCCTATGCTACCCTCCAGACCCCTCGACACTGACGGAAACATGGATTACCACAGAAAACACTGCTACTCCTACTGCTCTCTCCTCGTCTGACCACGTGTTCTCGCATACCCCGAGAGCATCTGGTCAGCGGCACTGGAATCCTCATCTTTCCCAAGTGGACATTCTCTCTTTCTCCCCTGACCCATCTATCTATCTCCTCCTTTGAATTCCATGCTGTCACAGTCACTAGCCCATTCAAGCCTTGGAGAGTTCATCAATGAGCTTGACAAGTTCCTTTCCTGAGGATGGCTCACCCCTCACAATTCTGGGTGACTTTAACCTCCCTACGTCTACCTTTGACTCATTTCTCTCTGCCTCTTTCTTTCCACTCCTCTTTTGACCTCACCCTCTCACCGTCCCCCCTACAAGGCAGGCAATACGCTTGACCTCATCTTTACTAGATGCTGTTCTTCTACTAATCTCACTGCAACTCCCCTCCAAGTCTCCAACCACTACCTTGAATCCTTTTCCCTCTCGCTCTCCTCCAACACTCTGCCCCTACTCAGATGGTATTGCGCCGTCGCAACCTTCTCTCTCTCTCTCCTGCTACTCACTCATTTTACATTTTTTACATTTTAGTCATTTAGCAGACGCTCTTATCCAGAGCAACTTACAGTAGTGAATGCATACATTTAATTTCTTTTTTCTTTTTTTCTGTGCTAGCCCCCGTGGGAATCAAACCCACAACCCTGGCATTGCAAACACCATGCGTTGCAAACACCATGCTCTACCAACTGAGCTACAGGGATGGCCCTCTCCTCTTCCATCCTATCATCTCTTTCCTCTGCTCAATCCTTCTCCAACCAATCTCCTGATTCTGCCTCCTCAACCCTCCTCTCCTCCCTTTCTGCATCCTTTGACTCTCTATGTCCCCTATCCTCCCGGCCGGCTCGGGTCCTCCCCTCATGCTCCGTGGCTTGACGACTCATTGCGAGCTCACAGAACAGGGCTCCGGGCAGCCGAGCGGAAATGGAGGAAAATTAGCCTCCCTGCGGACCTGGCATCTTTTCACTCCCTCCTCTCCACATTTTCTTCCTCCGTTTCTGCTGCTAAAGCCACTTTCTACCACTCTAAATTCCAAGCATCTGCCTCTAACCCTAGGAAGCTCTTTGCCACCTTCTCCTCCCTCCTGAATCCCCCCCCCCTCCTCCCTCTCTGCGGATGACTTTGTCAACCATTTTGAAAAGAAGGTTGACGACATCCGATCCTCGTTTGTTAACCTGTTAGGGCTAGGTGGCAGTATTTACACGGCCGGATAAAAAACGTACCCGATTTAATCTGGTTATTACTACTGCCCAGAAAGTAGAATATGCATATAATTATTGGCTTTGGATAGAAAACACCCTAAAGTTTCTAAAACTGTTTGAATGGTGTCTGTGAGTATAACAGAACTCATATGGCAGGCAAAAACCTGAGAAGATTCCTTACAGGAAGTGGCCTGTCTGACAAGTTCTTGTTCTTCTTGACTCTCTTTATTTAAAACTGAGGATCTTTGCTGTAACGTGACACTTCCTACGGCTCCCATAGGCTCTCAGAACCCGGGAAAAAGCTGAAAGATGCAATTCCAGCCCCTGGCTGAAAAACATTAGCGCCTTTGGTAAGTGGTCTATCAGAGGACAATGAGACTGAGGCGCGTGCACGAGGCGACCAAATGTTTTTATTTTCTCTCTCTTTGTACTAAAACACAGATTCCCGGTCGGAATATTATTGCTTTTTTACGAGAAAAATGGCATAAAAATTTATTTTAAACAGCGGTTGACATGCTTCGAAGTACGGTAATGGAATATTTAGAATTTTTTTGTCACGAAACGCGTCGGGCGCGTCACCCTTCTTTACCCTTTCGGATAGTGTCTTGAACGCACGAACAAAACGCCGCTATTTGGATATAACTATGGATTATTTTGAACCAAACCAACATTTGTTATTGAAGTAGAAGTCCTGGGAGTGCATTCTGACGAAGAACAGCAAAGGTAATAACATTTTTCTTATAGTAAATCTGATTTTGGTGAGTGCTACACTTGGTGGGTGTCTAAATAGCTAGCCCTGTGATGCCGGGCTATCTACTTAGAATATTGCAAAATGTGCTTTCACCGAAAAGCTATTTTAAAATCGGACATAGCGAGTGCATAGAGGAGTTCTGTATCTATAATTCTTAAAATAATTGTTATGTTTTTTGTGAACGTTTATCGTGAGTAATTTAGTAAATTCACCGGAAGTTTGCGGGGGGGTATGCGTCACATGCTAATGTAAAAAGCTGGTTTTTGATATAAATATGAAGTTGATTGAATAAAACATGCATGTATTGTATAACATAATGTCCTAAGATTGTCATCTGATGAAGATCATCAAAGGTTAGTGCTGCATTTAGCTGTGGTTTGGGTTTATGTGACATTATATGCTAGCTTGAAAAATGGGTGTCTGATTATTTCTGGCTGGGTACTCTGCTGACATAATCTAATGTTTTGCTTTCGTTGTAAAGCCTTTTTGAAATCGGACAGTGTGGTTAGATTAACGAGAGTCTTGTCTTTAAAATGGTGTAAAATAGTCATATGTTTGAGAAATTGAAGTAATAGCATTTCTAAGGTATTTGAATAATGCGCCACGGGATTCCACTGGCTGTTACGTAGGTGGGACGAAATCGTCCCACTGGCCCTGGAGAAGTTAAGTCAAACGACACCGCTGTTCCTGCTCACATTGCCCTACCCTATGCTTTGCCCTCTTTCTCCCCTCTCTCTCCAGATGAAATCTTGCTACTTGTGACGGCCGGCCGCCCAACAACCTGCCCGCTTGACCCTATACCGTCCTCTCTTCTCCAGACCATTTCTGGAGACCTTCTCCCTTACCTCACCTCGCTCATCAACTCATCCTTGACCGCTGGCTACGTCTCTTCCGTCTTCAAGAGAGCGAGAGTTGCACCCCTTCTCAAAAAACCTACACTCGATCCCTCCGATGTCAACAACAACAGACCAGTATCCCTTCATTCTTTTCTCTCCAAAACTCTTGAGCGTGCCGTCCTTGGCCAGCTCTCTTGCTATCTCTCTCAGAATGACCTTCTTGATCCAAATCAGTCATGTTTCAAGACTGGTCATTCAACTGAGACTGCTCTTCTCTGTGTCACGGAGGCTCTCCACACTGCTAAAGCTAACTCTCTCTCCTCTGCTCTCATCCTTCTAGACCTATCTGCTGCCTTTGATACTGTGAACCATCAGATCCTCCTCTCCACCCTCTCCGAGTTGGGCATCTCCGGCGCGGCTCCCTCTTGGATTGCGTCCAACCTGACAGGTCGCTCCTACCAGGTGGCGTGGTGAGAATCTGTCCCCGCACCACGTGCTCTCACCACTGGTGTCCCCCAGGGCTCAGTTCTAGGCCCTCTTCTATTCTCGCTATACACCTTGGCACTTGGCTCTGTCATATCCTCACATGGTCTCTCCTATCATTGCTATGCAGACGACACACAATTAATCTTCTCCTTTCCCCCTTCTGATAACCAGGTGGCGAATCGCATCTCTGCATGTCTGGCAGACATATCAGTGTGGATGACGGATCACCACCTCAAGCTGAACCTCGGCAAGACGGAGCTGCTTTTCCTCCCGGGGAAGGACTGCCCGTTCCATGATCTCGCCATCACGGTTGACAACTCCATTGTGTCCTCCTCCCAGAGTGCTAAGAGCCTTGGCGTGACCCTGGACAACACCCTGTCATTCTCCGCTAACATCAAGGTGGTGACCCGGACCTGTAGGTTCATGCTCTACAACATTCGCAGAGTACGACCCTGCCTCACACAGGAAGCGGCGCAGGTCCTAATCCAGGCACTTGTCATCTCCCGTCTGGATTACTGCAACTCGCTGTTGGCGGGGCTCCCTGCCCGTGCCATTAAACCCCTACAACTCATCCAGAACGCCGCAGCCCATCTGGTGTTCAACCTTCCCAAGTTCTCTCACGTCACCCCGCTCCTCCGCACACTCCACTGGCTTCCAGTTGAAGCTCGCATCTGCTACAAGACCATGGTGCTTGCTTACGGAGCTGTGAGGGGAACGGCACCTCCGTACCTTCAGGCTCTGATCAGTCCCTACACCCAAAGAAGGGCACTGCGTTCATCCACCTCTGGCCTGCTCGCCTCCCTACCTCTGCGGAAGCACAGTTCCCGCTCAGCCCAGTCAAAACTGTTCACTGCTCTGGCACCCCAATGGTGGAACAAGCTCCCTCACGACGCCAGGACAGCGGAGTCAATCACCACCTTCCGGAGACACCTGAAACCCCACCTCTTTAAGGAATACCTGGGATAGGATTAAGTAATCCTTCTAACCCTCACCCCCCCCTACCCTCCCCCCTAAAAAGATATAGATGTACTATTGTAAAGTGGTTGTTCCACTGGATATCATAAGGTGAATGCACCAATTTGTAAGTTGCTCTGGATAAGAGCGTCTGCTAAATGACGTAAATGTAAATGTATCAGTCTGTTGGATATCAGTCTGTTGGATATCAGTCAGCTGGATATCAGTCTGTTTGGTAGTCTGTTGAATATCTGTCTGTCGAATATCAGTACGTTTGGTAGTCTGTTGGATATTAGTCTGTTGGATATCAGTCAGCTGGATAGGCAGTTTGGTATTCTGTTGGATATCAGTCTGTTAAATATCAGTCTGTTAAATATCAGTCAGCTGGATAGTCAGTATGGAAGTATGTTGGATATCAGTCTGTTAAATATCAGTCTGTTAAATATCAGTCAGCTGGATTGTCAGTATGGAAGTATGTTGGTTATCAGTCTGTTGGATATAAATCTGTTGGATATCAATACGTTTGGTAGTCTGTTGGATATCAGTATGTTGGATATCAGTCAGCTGGACAGTCAGTTTGGTAGTATGTTGGATATCAGTCTGTTGGTTATCAGTCTGTTGGATATCAGTAAGTTTGGTAGTCTGTTTGATAGTTATCAGTTTGGTAGTCTGTTTTAGTATTGCCACTGTATTACAGTCTGAAATGTCAAGCCAAGCCTTCCAAGACAGATTGCAGTATTGATTAACTGGTACTCAGTCGAATACTCACTCTTGCAGGATCTTGCTGTCTGTGGTCTGAGGGAAGCCAAAGTCCATGATCTCGTCCATCAGCTCATACACAGTCACAAAGTTGTCACGGATACTCTCCTCCTCCAGCTCCTTAAAGTACTCCTTAAACACCTACAGATGGGCACACAGACAGACAACTTAATACAATAGGATTGCATTCAATTGGTTGAATACAAGCAGTGTACTCCAGTTGAATTCGGAAGTTTACATACACCTTAGCCAAATACATTTAAACTCAGTTTAAAGGATCACCACTTTATTTTAAGAATGTGAAATGTCAGAATAATAGTAGAGTGAATTATTTATTTCAGCTTTTATGTCTTTCATCACATTCCCAGTGTGTCAGAAGTTTACATAAACAATTTGAAGGCAATTGAGTGTGACTTGGGTCAAATGTTTCAGGTAGCCTTCCACAAGCTTCCCACTATAAGTTGGGTGAATTTTGGCCCATTCCTCCTGACAGAGCTGGTGTAACTAAGTCAGGTTTGTAGGCCTCCTTGCTTGCACAAGCTTTTTCAGATCTGCCCACAAATGTTCTATAGGATTGAGGTCAGGGCTTTGTGAGGGCCACTCCAATACCTTGACTTTGTTGTCCTTAAGCCATTTTGCCAAAACTTTGGACGTATGCTTGGGGTCATTGTCCATTTGGAAGAGCCATTTGGACCAAGCTTTAACTTCCTGAATGATGTCTTAAGATGTTGCTTCAATATATCCCCATAATTCTCCTCCCTCATGATGCCATCTATATTGTGAAGTGCACCAGTCCCTCCTGCAGCACCCCCACAACATGATGTTGCCACCTCCGTGCTTCACGGTTGGGATGGTGTTCTTCGGCTTGCAAGCCTCCCCTTTTTTTCTCCAAACATAAAGATGGTCATTATGGCCAAACAGTTCAATTTTTGTTTCATCAGACCAGAGGACATTTCTCCAAAAAGTACGATCTTTGTCCCCATGTGCAATTGAAATCCGTAGTCTGGCTTTTTATGGTGGTTTTGGAGCAGTGGCTTCTTCCTTGCTGAGCGGCATTTCGGGTTATGTCGATATAGGACTTGTTTTACTGTGGGTACAGATACTTTTGTACCTGTTTCCTCCAGCATCTTCACAAGGTCCTTTACTCTTGTTCTGGGATTGACTTGCACTTTACACACCAAAGTACGTTCATCTCTAGGAGACAGAACGCATCTCCTTCCTGAGCGGTATGACGGCTGCGTGGTCCCATGGTGTTTATACTTGCGTACTATTGTTTGTACAGATGTACGTGGTACCTTCAGGCGTTTGGACATTGCTCCCAAGGATGAACCAGACTTGTGGAGGTCTACAATTTTTTTTTTGAGGTCTTGGCTGATTTCTTTTGATTTTCCCATGATGTCAAGCAAAGAGGCACTGAGTTTGAAGGTAGGCCTTGAAATACATCCACAGGTACTCAAATGATGTCAATTAGCCAATCAGAAGCTTCTAAAGCCATGACATCATTTTATGGAATTTTCCAATCAACTTAGTGTATGTAAACTTTTGACCCACTGGAATTGTGATACAGTGAATTATAAGTGAAATAATCTGTCTGTAAACAATTGTTGGAAAAATTACTTGTGTCATGCACAAAGTAGATGTCCTAACCGACTTGCCAAAACTATAGTTTGTTAACAAGCAATTTGTGGATTGGTTGAAAAACAAGTTTTAATGCCTCCAACCTAAGTGTATGTAAACTTCCGACTTCAACTGTACTGTACAGTCGTGGCCAAAAGTTTTGAGAATTACACAAATATTAATTTCCACAAAGTTTGCTGCTTCAGTGTCTTTAGACATTTTTGTCAAATGTTACTATGGAATACTAAAGTATAATTACAAGCTTTTCATAAATGTCAAAGGCTTTTATTCACAAGTACCTGAAGTTGATGCAATGAGTCAATATTTGCAGTGTTGACCCTTCTTTTTCAAGACCTCTGCAATCCGCAAAGCATGCTGTCAATTCACTTCTGGGCCACATCCTGAATGATGGCAGCCCATTCTTGCATAATCAATGCTTGGAGTTTGTCAGAATTTGTGGGTTTTTGTTTGTGGATTGACCACAAATTCTCAATGGGATTACGTTCTGGGGAGTTCTGACCGTAGACCCAAAATATCAATGTTTTGTTCCCCGAGCCACTTAGTTATCCCTTTTGCCTTATGGCAAGGTGCTCCATCATGCTGGAAAAGGCATTGTTCATCACCAAACTGTTCCTGGATGGTTGGGAGAAGTTGCTCTCGGAGGATGTGTTGGTACCATTCTTTATTCATGGCTGTGTTCTTAGGCAAAATCGTGAGTGAGCCCACTCCCATGGCTGAGAAGCAACCCCACACATGAATGGTCTCAGGATGCTTTACTGTTTGCATGACACAGGACTGATGGTAGCACTCACCTTGTCTTCTCCGGACAAGCTTTTTTCCAGATTTCCCAAACAATCGGAGAGGGGATTCATCAGAGAAAATGACTTTACCCCACTCCTCAGCAGTCCAATCCCTGTACCTTTTGCAGAATATCAGTCTGTCCCTGATTTTTTTCCTGGAGAGAAGTGGCTTCTTTGCTGCCCTTCTTGACACCAGGTCATCCTTCAAAAGTCTTTGCCTAACTGTGCGTGCAGATGCACTCACACCTGCCAGCTGCCATTCCTGAGCAAGCTCTGTACTAGTGGTGCCCCGATCCCGCAGCTGAATCAACTTTAGGAGAAGGTCCTGGCGCTTGCTGGACTTTCTTGGGCGCCGTGAAGCCTTCTTCACAACAATTGAACCACTCTCCTTGAAGTTCTTAATGATCCGACAAATGGTTGATTTAGGTGCAATCTTACTGGCAGCAATATCCTTGCCTGTGAAGCCCTTTTTGTGCAAAGCAATGATGACGGCACGTATTTCCCTGCAGGTAGCCATGTTTGACAGAGGAAGAACAATGATTCCAAGCACCACCTTCCTTTTGAAGCTTCCAGTCTGTTACTCAAACTCAATCAGCATGACAGCGTGATCTCCAGCCTTGTCCTCGTCAACAGTCACACCTGTGTTAATGAGAGAATCACTGACATGATGTCAGCTGGTCCTTTTGTGGCAGGGCTAAAATGCAGTGGATATGTTTTTTTGGGGTTTCAGTTCATTTGCATGGCAAAGAGGGACTTTGCAATTCATTGCAATTCATCTGATCACTCTTCATAACACCCTGGAGTATATGCAAATTGCCATCATACAAACTGAGGCAGCAGAGTTTGTGAAAATTAATATTTGTGTCATTCTCAAAACTTTTGGCCACGACTGTATATCAGTAAAGCACACACTCACCTCCACCATTTTGTAGAGGAAGGAGTAGACCAGGGCTGCATTGGCATTCTTCTTGGTCATTGCCACCACTGAAGAATAACTTAAGAATGTACTAAAACTGTTGAACAGAAAAGTAACTGGGCCACTGCTGTTTTAAAATATTTTTCACATGGAACTTTTACAAGTGAGATAGTGGACTCATAAGATTAGTTGTTCACAGCATTTCCCTATAGTTCAGAATAACATGAGATGTACAGATAAAGGACATGCAGTGAGGGTGTGAACTGTGAATTGTGTGATGTGTGATGTGTCAGAAGCAGAGACAGTCGTCCTGAGCATGGTACGAGAGACAGAAGCTTGGTAACCAAGACGGCCTGACTGAGCAGTAACAGGAATTCCTGTTTGGACAGGATACGGTAGAGGTTTCTGTGTTTGATCCACAGGAAGTGGGCGGAGCCGTGTGTCACCAGGGGCGATGAGTCTGCATCCTCCTCCATCCTCATCATAATGGGCATGAAGTGGTCGACCTCATTCATGTCCATGTTTCCCATGTAGTTACGACTGATCAACACCTACAGGGAAAACACATACAGTGAGGGAAAAAAGTATTTGAACCCCTGCTGATTTTGTACGTTTGCCCACTGACAAAGAAATGATCAGTCTATAATTTTAATGGTAGGTTTATTTGAACAGTGAGAGACAGAATAACAACAAAAAAATCCAGAAAAACGCATGTCAAAAATTGTATAAATTGATTTGCATTTTAATGAGAGAAATAAGTATTTGACCCCCTCTCAATCAGAAAGATTTCTGGCTCCCAGGTGTCTTTTATACAGGTAACGAGCTGAGATTAGGAGCACACTCTTAAAGGGAGTGCTCCTAATCTCAGTTTGTTACCTGTATAAAAGACACCTGTCCACAGAAGCAATCAATAAATCAGATTCCAAACTCTCCACCATGGCCAATACCAAAGAGCTCTCCAAGGATGTCAGGGACAAGATTGTACACATACATAAGGCTGGAATGGGCTACAAGACCATCGCCAAGCAGCTTGGTGAGAAGGTGACAACAGTTGGTGTGATTATTCACAAATGGAAGAAACACAAAAGAACTGTCAATCTCACCTCGGCCTGGGGTTCCATGCAAGATCTCACCTCGTGGCGTTGCAATGATCATGAGAACGGTGAGGAATCAGCCCAGAACTACACGGGAGGATTTTGTCAATGATCTCAAGGCAGCTGGGACCATAGTCACCAAGAAAACAATTGGTAACACACTACACCGTGAAGGACTGAAATCCTGCAGCGCCCGCAAGGTCCCCCTGCTCAAGAAAGCACATATACATGCCCGTCTGAAGTTTGCCAATGAACATCTGAATGATTCAGAGGACAACTGGGTGAAAGTGTTGTGGTCAGATGAGACCAAAATGGAGCTCTTTGGCATCAACTCAACTCGCCGTGTTTGGAGGATGAGGAATGCTGCCTATGACTCCAAGAACACCATCCCCACCGTCAAACATGGAGGTGGAAACATTATGCTTTGGGGGTGTTTTTCTGCTAAGGGGACAGGACAACTTCACCGCATCAAAGGGACGATGGACAGGGCCATGTACCGTCAAATCTTGGGTGAGAACCTCCTTCCCTCAGCCAGGGCATTGAAAATTGGTCATGGATGGGTATTCCTGAATGACAATGACCCAAAACACACGGCCAAGGCAACAAAGGAGTGGCTCAAGAAGAAGTACATTAAGGTCCTGGAGTGGCCTAGCCAGTCTCCAGACATTAATCCCATAGAAAATCTGTGGAGGGAGCTGAAGGTTCGAGTTGCCAAACGTCAGCCTCGAAACCTTAATGACTTGGAGAAGATCTGCAAAGAGGAGTGGGACAAAATCCCTCCTGAGATGTGTGCAAACCTGGTGGCCAACTACAAGAAACGTCTGACCTCTATGATTGCCAGCAAGGGTGTTGCCACCAAGTACTAAGTCATGTTTTGCAGAGGGGTCAAATTCTTATTTCCCTCATTAAAATGCAAATCATTTTATAACATTTTTGAAATGCGTTTTTCTGGATTTTTTTGTTGTTATTCTGTCTCTCACTGTTCAATAAACCTACCATTAAAATTATAGACTGATCATTTCTTTGTCAGTGGGCAAAGGTACAAAATCAGCAGGGGATCAAATACTTTTTTCCCCCTGTGTAACAGGGTGAAGATTTGTAAATAGGGTAAAGTGTTGCACACCCATATAGTTATGGCATATCAACACCTGAAACCACACGACACAGAGGGCATTGTAACACATTAATGAAATTCATTTTCAATTCAATTCAGTTCATCTTTATTTAGATAGGATAGTTCACTCGGCACTGTCGGCAGCAATTCTCACTGTTATCCAGGGAGTCCATAGAGGCAGTTATGCAACAGAAGAAATTCAAAAAGATCAAACATGGAGCATATGCCCTTCCCCTTGTTGTAAAGGCTCAGCAGTAAGCTGTGGAAGATGTACAGTAAATGAAAGGAGCAACAGCCTCTGCCAGGAGGCCTCTGTTTAGAAACATAAAATAACTGACAACTAATCTGGGATCACAATGCCCAATGACAGCATTGTGCAAAATAAATATCTCTCTCTCACACACCACAAGATACACTGGAGTGGCCTGAGGGAACTCTCACTCACACACTCCCTTTCATTTCAACACTAATAACAAGATGAGCCAGCATTGAGAGTTGCTGGGCTGGAGCCCTCACACTCTGATAGATCAAAGCATATGCTTGAAGGATCTCACACACTGAAGCAGACCTGGGATAACTAGTTTTAGCTATGCTTTTCTGGAGAAACAAAGGATGTGACCAGAACTATTTGAATACAGATCCCAAGAAATTACTTATTTTTAAAACTATTTCAAAACAGACCCGAGAAAGCAACGACATGTTTAAACTTTTTGAATACAGATCTGAGAAATCAACTACATGTTTAAACTATTTGAATACAGACCCGAGAAAGCAACGACATGTTTAAACTTTTTGAATACAGATCTGAGAAAGCAACTACATGTTTAATCTATTTGAATAAAGACCTGAAAAAGTAACTAAACTCAGCAAAAAAAGAAATGTCCCTTTTTCAGGACCCTGTCTTTCAAAGATAATTCGTAAAAAATAGCCTAGTGGTTAGAGCGCTGGAATAGTAACCGCAAGGTACAAATCTGTCGTTCTGCCCCTGAACAAGGCAGTTAACCCACTGTTCCGAGGCCGTCATTGAAAATAAGTATTTGTTCTTAACTGACTTGCCTAGTAAAATAAAGGGTTTAAACACTGCTTGTTCAATGAACCATAAACAATTAATGAACATGCACCTCTGGAACGGTCGTTAAGCTTACAGACAGTAGGCAATTAAGGTCACAGTTATGAAAATGGTCCCTGCCCATCTGTGTGAACGTGCCTTAGGCATGCTGCAAGGAGGCATGAGGACTGCAGTGGCCTGGGCAATAAATTGCAATGTCTGTACTGTGAGACGCCTAAGACAGCGCTACAGGGAGACAGAACGAACAGCTGATTGTCCTTGCAGTGGCAGACCACGTGTAACAACATCTGCACAGGATCGGTACATCCAAACATCACACCTGTGAGACAGGTACAGGATGGTAACAACAATCAACCATCAGATCCTCCTCTCCACCCTCTCCGAGTTGGGCATCTCCGGCGCGGCCCACGCTTGGATTGCGTCCTACCTGACAGGTCGCTCCTACCAGGTGGCGTGGCGAGAATCTGTCTCCGCACCATGCGCTCTCACCACTGGTGTCCCCCAGGGCTCTGTTCTAGGCCCTCTCCTATTCTCGCTATACACCGAGTCACTTGGCTCTGTCATATCCTCACATGGTCTCTCCTATCATTGCTATGCAGACGACACACAATTAATCTTCTCCTTTCCCCCTTCTGATAACCAGGCGGCGAATCGCATCTCTGCATGTCTGTCAGACATATCAGTGTGGATGACGGATCACCACCTCAAGCTGAACCTCGGCAAGACGGAGCTGCTCTTCCTCCCGGGGAAGGACTGCCCGTTCCATGATCTCGCCATCACGGTTGACAACTCCCTTGTGTCCTCCTCCCAGAGTGCTAAGAACCTTGGCGTGATCCTGGACAACACCCTGTCGTTCTCCACTAACATCAAGGCGGTGACCCGATCCTGTAGGTTCATGCTCTACAACATTCGCAGAGTACGACCCTGCCTCACACAGGAAGCGGCGCAGGTCCTAATCCAGGCACTTGTCATCTCCCATCTAGATTACTGCAACTCGCTGTTGGCTGGGCTCCCTGCCTGTGCCATTAAACCCCTACAACTCATCCAGAACGCCGCAGCCCGTCTGGTGTTCAACCTTCCCAAGTTCTCTCACGTCACCCCGCTCCTCCGCTCTCGCCACTGGCTTCCAGTTGAAGCTCGCATCCGCTACAAGACCATGGTGATTGCCTACGGAGCTGTGAAGGGAACGGCACCTCCATACCTTCAGGCTCTGATCAGGCCCTACACCCAAACAAGGGCACTGCGTTCATCCACCTCTGGCCTGCTGGCCCCCCTACCTCTGAGGAAGCACAGTTCCCGCTCAGCCCAGTCAAAACTGTTCGCTGCTCTGGCACCCCAATGGTGGAACAAGCTCCCTCACGACGCCAGGACAGCGGAGTCAATCACCACCTTCCGGAGACACCTGAAACCCCACCTCTTTAAGGAATACCTAGGATAGGATAAAGTAATCCTTCTAACCCCCCCCCCTTAAAAGATTTAGATGCACTATTGTAAAGTGGTTGTTCCACTGGATATCATAAGGTGAATGCACCAAATTGTATGTTGCTCTGGATAAGAGCGTCTGCTAAATGACTTAAATGTAAATGTAAATGTAACAACTGCCTGGGTTACACCAGGAACGCACAATCCCTGCAGCAGTGCTCAGACTGTCTGCAATAGGCTGAGAGAGGCTGGACTGAGGGCTTGTAGGCCTGTAGTAAGGCATCACCGGCAACAACATCCCCTTTGGGCACAAACCCACTGCCGCTGGACCAGACAGGACTGGCAAAAAGTGCTCTTCACTGACGAGTCACGGTTTTGTCTCACCAGGGGTGATGGTTGGATTCGCGTTTATCGTCGAAGGAATGAGCGTTACACCGAGGCCTGTACTCTGGAACAGGATCGATTTGGAGGTGGAGGTTCCGTCATGGTCTGGGGCGGTATGTCACAGCATCATCGGACTGAGCTTGTTGTCATTGCAGGCAATCTCAACGCCGTGCGTTACAGGGAAGACATCATCCTCCCTCATGTGGTACCCTCCCTGCAGGCTCATCCTGACATGACCCTCCAGCATGACAATGCCACCAGCCATACTGCTCGTTCTGTGTGTGATTTCCTGCAAGACAGGAATGTCAGTGTTCTGCCATGGCCAGCGAAGAGTCCGGATCTCAATCCCATTGAGCACGTCTGGGACCTGTTCAATCGGAGGGTGAGGGCTAGGGCCATTCCCCCCAGAAATGCCTGGGAACTTGCAGGTGCCTTGGTGGAAGAGTGGGGTAACATCTCACAGCAAGAACTGGCAAATCTGGTGCAGTCCATAAGGAGGAGATGCACAGCAGTACTTAATGCAGCTGGTGGCCACACCAGATACTGACTGTTACTCTTGATTTTGACCCACCCTTTGTTCAGGGACACATTATTCCATTTATGTTAGTCACATGTCTGTGGAACTTGTTCAGTTTATGTCTCAGTTGTTGAATCTTGTTATGTTCATAGAAATATTTACGCATGTTAAGTTTGCTGAAAATAAACGCAGTTGACAGTGAGAGGATGTTTCTTTTTTTTCTGAGTTTACATGTTTAAACTATTTGAATACAGACCTGAGAAAGCAACTACATGTTTAAACTATTTGAATACAGATCTGAGAACGCAACGACTTGAAACAAATATGTGAATACAGATGTTAGGAAGTGACTACTTTTCTGAAACTATTGGATTGGTTGCCTTCAATTTATGGCAGGGCTGTTTCTGGAACTGCATGTTGAAGATAGAAATAGAATGAATAGAGCACACACAATCTACTATACTATTCCAATCTATCTGACAGTCATATTTGATCTACACAATACATTTCTATCTGAACATTTTGCTCCAGGTGTACATAATCAATTCAAACCAATGATCTTTTGTACAGATAAGTATAAACAAGTTGTGACGCACAACTACTGTATGAATCTTTCAACATGCCACTGGAAAGGTAGAAAAAGCTGCAATTCATTGTATGATACCTGAAAATACTGCAGCGTAATACAAATCCATTTGCAAATAGCAAGTTGGATGCTTATCAAAAACAACTTCAAACCTCTGTCGATCTGAGGGTAAGTGTTCTTGTTTCAAACAAACACTATACCATCTTTAAAGGGATAGTATGTATTCTGAATACACCATTATTTTCCACCTACCTTGGCTGTAGTTGATTTCAAGAAGGCAGTCTTGGGATATTTAGTTTCCTTTTGACACTTTATTCTGCTGTATTCTGTTACTGTTTTGAAGCTGCAAAAGTGATCTACTCTAATGTTGAGGTGATTACATAACCCTCATTAAATTCTGGGCTATATTAAGATTCATATCTAAGAGCCCTCCAAACCATGTGCTTATGATAGTTCAAATATACTAACTCAACAATTGTAGTTTTTGATTCTTCAAATATTTGGCATCCATCAAATACATTCTTTGGGGTTTTCAAATAACTTGCATATATTCAAATACCTTTTCAAATATTATTTTTTTCTGTATTTGAATATCAAAGAAAATAGTTGCCTTTTTAGTTGACTCTGTCATGACGTTGCCCTCTTTGGGTTTTCTATGTACCATCCCCCTACCTCCCCCTACTCAGGCCCTGTGAGAGAGGTCGTAAATTCCTAAGAAAATGTCCTCATGGCCCTCATGGTCCTCATGGCCACAGTATACAGAGAGAGTGGGCTTCATAGAAAGAACCCAGGAATTCTTACACCTCACAGGACTGGAGAACCGAACGACATTTATGTTCTGGAGAAGGTATAAAAGATCGGTGAAAAATCCAGCTACGGACTGGTCCGTTTGGTACAATTTTGTGAAACTCATGAGAGACAATACGGCCACATTACCATGGCTCTGTTTATATCATAGCCTCAGTTGTGAGACTTACATCTAATGGTTGTATAAAATTAATGAATAAGGATAAAGCTATTTGGAATATGTTGGGATGCTTGTAAGATGTTAATGTGAGAGAATTGTATTTTCTGTTTAAAGTTTTACCAAGTCATCGGCACGCCCCCATGAACAGACGAGACCTGACGTCATGAGACAGCCTTTTTCTGTCATTCCGAATAAAACCCCCACCCAGGGTCTCTATCACCAGACCAGCTTACCTCGAGAAGAGAGGGCCAAGGTTTGACCATGCATTCCTCGTTCTGAACTTTAACCATACCACGTGGTTAAACTCTTAGATATTGATACCGACAGAATAATAACAAGTCTTTGATATTAATTACTAGTCTGCAGCTAGGAATTCGGTATCATTGACGAAACAGCCGTCCTATAACGACATTCATGAATGTCACTTTGAAATATCCATTCTAACCGAGAGAGAGAGAGAGAGAGGAGAGAGAGAGAACGCGAGGACAAAACTCTCCAACAGAACAGAACTTTTCAACAAAGATCCCGACAACACACTGAGCGTAAATATATATATTGATTGCAATTGTTCCCGAATGAGTGAGCGTTCATGTGCAAAGGATTAGCATTTCAATTGTTAATATTTATCAACTCTTTAGTGCCTTCTCAGCTGACCCACACTCCCCTTTTGTCTAACAAGCCGCGACGCCGGTTTAGCCCACTAGGGCACATTCTCCTATCATTTCCTTGTAACCATATCTGTTTGATTATGCATTTCTGTGAATTATTTAGTTTAGTAAATAAATGATTTTAAGACAATTGATGTATGGATGACTCATAGTGAAGACTGGGTTCGTGCAGATAACCAACAATGTACGACGTTTGGAATGAGACTGTTGAGGTAAATAACACATCATTAATCAGAAGACTCAGATCAGATAGTATGATATCTGAAAGTTATATTAGGAAAATTATAACTTTGTAATCTGAATATTTTCCTTGGTGCCCCGACCTCCTAGTTAATTACAGTTACACGATTAATCAGTTTAATCGCTTAATAATAATTACAGAGAGTTATTTGATAAACATGTCTTCCGTTTTAATGATGCCAAAGACACGACAACTCCCTTGAGTATTTGAAAAGTTGGCATATTCATATAAAATACAATGTTCTTCCCAGGTCTGCACTGAAGAGGGCCCTCTGTCACACAGGAAACTCCTCACACAGTGAAAGGATATGGACAGGCTCTTCCTCGTTCTTTAGCTATAAAGGGATGGTGGAATCACAGACAGACCGTTCAAAGCTTGTTGCATTTAAAGAGGAGTCTTGACGCACATGCAGGAAACACCAAAGCTACCTGACTGTTAAGAATGTAGAGGTAAATGTCAGTGTTTAACTAATACCATTTTCAGAATTAAAAATAACTTTAGAGAACATGTTCGGCTTCTGATTTAAAATGTACAGTAAACTGCCATGAAGGTTCAAGGAAATGAAAAAGTAAAAATATTGTTCAAACCAATTGTCACTATCCCTTCATCAACACCTCCCCCTCTGTGTTAATCAGACGCATGTATCAGAACATGCCATGGCAAGTTCCTCATTCCATGTTTAAATCCCCAGACACTTTCTGCAGTCATCATGAGCTAGCAAACATCACTCCAGCCACCTTTTCTTTCTTTATTAAACCACTTTAATGGGGAATTGTTTGATCATTTCCTCTCGTATTTGATTTACTGTAACTAACTACTGATGTTCTACCTTTGACCTGTTTAACTGCCAGTATCAAATGTCTGCCAGTGTTGACTTATGTGGTTAAAGTTTGACGCCACACTAATGTAGCTATGATTCTGTAGCCTCTGATGGAGTCTTCCTATCTTCTTGGGCTGGTGTTTACAGATCATTCTCCCTGTTGCAACTTGGAATTAAACCAGATTGACTATATCTGTGACATCTCTTTTATTCCCCTGAAAATCCCCTTTGCACAGTTTCTCTGAAACATGACATTTGTGTTATGCTAGCCTAGACTCCAGCCATTATAGGATGTTGGTCTGGTGGCGTGAGACTATTCTGCTAACTTTAAATGTGAACCTACAGACACACCGCAACTCTAAGAGTTATGCAGTGCCTCCTGCTACAGTGAAACAGATCTGAGAGACTGCTGCAGTGATGCTGTTACCGTTTGAGATTGAACGAGAGACATGTCTGGGAAGCTGAAATCAAGCTTGGTTCACCTTCAGTCCCACTGTTGGCTGACAAACGGTAAAACACACTGACTGGCTGTAATGAGGGCCCTTAGGCCTGCTTCAAACACACATCCCCTTAACTATAGGACAATTCTGCTAGGGGAAGATTGTTTGGTAACAGGATACTGGTCATTGTTAATGAGGCATTGTTTACAATCGATATGAACTACTGTCTGTATGATCTTCAGAGGCCGACGGCACATCTCAATTAAGATAAACAGACTAGCGATCACTTCGGGTCAGTCTCAAAGGGCACTCTTCCTATGTGACTCACTACTTTTGACCAGAGTCTACATAAGGAATAGGGTGCCATTTGGGAAAATCAGCTCAGTCATTTGGAGGTAAACAACCATGGAGTATCTATCAAGCTACCAGAGGGTCTCCAAAAAACTTGCCTTTTACCGCTGAGAAGGACAGGGTTTGACAATCAGGCACACATGGCAACTCAATATTTAATCCTGAAAAATCTACAGTATCTGTACATCGTGTAGTTTCACACATATTGAGACAGAACATGTGCACTTTAAAAGTAGTGTACACTCATCCAGAATTGCAGGTGCAGGGTATACAAAGTAAAGAATAGACACTGCACACTGATGAATGCTCCCGTTGTTTACATTTGCTCAATTAAAGAGCTGGGGAGAATTCATCAGTGTGCTGGTGGCCATTCTTTAACTTTCGAGTGTAGTCAGAGTACAAAACAAAGTAGCCATTTATCAGCATAACAATATATTTCAAAGACAGAGATTGTGAAACATTCACTTGAACAGTACAGCATAAAGCTACATTCATAACATCTCACTACTACAAACAAGTGTGTTGATACACTGCCTGTATACAGCCACTCTCAAAAAGACAGACAACCAGTGTGTTGATACACTGCCTGTATACAGCCACTCTAGTCTCCAAGAGACAGACAACCAGTGAAACAGCTACATTGGAAGCATGTATGCTTGCCCTCCAGCCAGGGAGCAGCTGGGGCTTCCAGTACAGCCCAGCCTGGGTAAGAGGTATTGGATTGCTCCCAGGGCAGAGAGGAGAGAAAGGCTTTAATCAGCACTATCAGGGATGCAGGTAGGGGCCAATGAGATAGTCATCTTTCCCCCTGACACCTTCAGGCACTGGTGGGGCCTTTTGTCCTTTCTCCACAATATTATTAACATGACCATCCAAATAAGGAAAGTCAAGTTTGGCGTGATTAGACTATACTCTGAGGTGCGTTCAGTTCGCCTAAACGTTTGCTACGCTATGGAATGGTTTGTACTGAATGACATGTTTCTCCAAAACATTCTTGTAAGTTTGAACAGACTTTGAGGTATGTTTTCTCCTGTTTGGTGGGTGTGGTGCGGTGTGGCTTGAAGCAATGAGTGAATTATTTAAAGGGCAGTGGCCATGCTGACAGCGTCCAACAACCCAACCGTTTACGTTCAGTTGAACGTTCCAGAACATAAAAACGTACTGAACGCAGCCCTGCTGTCTGAGCTGGCTTGATTTGACCAGGTACTCCAGACTTTATTATGTTTTGTTTGTATGCAAACAACTCCCCATGAATAAGGCTATTATTGCATGTTAATGATATATCTGTTAGTAAATTACACAGTTAGCAACTTTGTAAACATACTGTAAGTCTAATAAGAAATATGAGCATAGAACAAGAGAAAAGGTTGCCTGACCAGTCTGGCAGGTAAAGCCTAATACTGAATAGGCATGGTGCACTTCGGTGTTGCAGAACAAGTTTTACCAGGAATGTTTCTATTCACAACACCAGAGCCATATTCATTAGGTCTTCCAAACGAAACGAGGAGGTTACCTACCGGAATTTGTCCAACTGAAACTGAAACGTTTTGCAACAGATTCGGGGTAATGAATACACCTCAGCGATGTCTTCACTACGAACCAAACAGATCCAAACGGAACGAAACGGGGAGGGACCTACCTACATTTGTCCAATAAAAACTAAAATTTTCGGACTACTGACTCCACTGCTGCTACACTGTAACCTGCCCGACAACAGTCCATCGTCTGCTGTGAATGGTTGTATGTGAACGCGCTATAATTTGACAATAAATGATTTCAAATTTTAGAAGATGTACATATAAACCATCTGGGGTTCAGAGATCGCTGGAGTAGATTTCTATTTCTCTGGCAACAAATGTGAAATATATAATTGATCCGATCACTAAGTGGAATACCTATGTGGTCAATGCCTACTGTGGTATGAGGTCAGGTTTCCCAGGTGTATTCGACAAGCAAGGCCGCGAAAAAATGTTTCTAAAGATCAATAACATTTGTATGGGTTTGAAATGGGGTGGATTTTGGTCACTGAACAAAAATATAAAACGCAACATGTTAAGTGTTGGTTGCATGTTTCATGAGCTGAAATAAAATATCCCAGAAATTGTCCACACACACCTTATTTCTCTGAAAGTTTGTGCACACATTTGTTTACATCCCTGTAAAGTGAGCATTTCTCCTTCTCCATGATAATCCATCCACCTAACAGTTGTGGCATATCAATAGGCTTACTAAGCATGGTCATTACATAAGTACACCTTGTGCTGGGGACAATAAAAGGCAACTCTAAAATGTGTAGTTTTGTCACACAGCACAATTCCACAGATGTCTCAAGTTTTGAGGGTGCGTGCAATTGACATGCTGACTACAGGAATATTCACCAGAGCTGTTGCCAGAGAATTGAATGTTAATTTCTCTTCCATAACGTTGTTTTAGAGAATTTGGCAGTACATCCAACCGGCCTCACAACTGCAGACTATGTGTTTCCACACCAACCCAGGACCTCCACATCTGTCTTCTTCACCTGCGGGATTGTCTGAGACCAGCCACCCAGACAGCTGATGAAACTGGGTTTCCACAACCAAAGAATTTCTGCACAAATTGTCAGAAACCTTCTCTGGGAAGCTCGTCTGCATGCTCATCGTCCTCACCAAGGTCTTGACCTGACTGCATTTCGGCATCGTAACCGACTTCTGTGGGTAAATACTCACCTTCGATGGCCACTGGCACGCTGTAGAAGTGTGCTTTTCACGGATTAATCACAATTTCAACTGTACCAGGCAGACGGCAGCTAGTGTTTATGGCATCGTGTGGGTGAGCGGTTTGCTGATGTCAATGTTGTGAACAGAGAGCCCCATGCTGTCGGTGGGGTTATAGTATGGGCAGGCATAAGCTATGGACAACGGACACAATTGCATTTTATCGATGGCAATTTGAATGCACAGAGAAACCGTGATGAAATCCTGAGGCCCATTGTCGTGCCATTCACGACAATGGGCCTCAGTTCTTCCATACCTACATTCTCACCAGACATGTCACCCATTGAGCATGTTTGGGATGCTCTGGATCGACGTGTACGACGACGTGTACAACAGTGTGTTCCAGTTCCCACCAATATCCAGCAACTTCGCACAGCCATTGAAGAGAAGTGGGACAACATTCCACAGGCCACAATCAACAGCCTGATCAACTCTATGCAAAGGAGATGTGTCACGCTGCATGAGGCAAATGGTGGTCACACAAGATACTGACTGGTTTTCTGATCCACGCCCCAACTTTTTTTTTAAAGGCATCTGTGACCAACAGATGCATATCTGTATTCCCAGTCATGTGAAATACATAGATTAGGGTCTAATGAATTTATTTAAATTGACTGATTTCATTATATGAACTGTAACTCAGTAAAATCTTTGAAATTGTTGCATGTTGTGTTTATATTTTTGTTTAGTAAATAAGCTCCACTCCACATTTAATTCTAAATTTCTACTGCTTGCTAAATATTTTGTTTCAACAAAAAACATGTATTTGCAGAATAAGGATTGGCCTGATTATCAAGAATGCCTGAATTGCTATGCCTCGATTTTCTGGTTGGTTGGCAAGTTTCACCATCCAATTATTTCAGTTCTAAAAGAGTGCAACATTCACCATGGTCAATTATTGTATTCTATCCATTCGGGCTTTCGCGGGATACCTGAGACATTAAACGGATAGGGAGGGCATACAGGCTGTCGCGCATGTATTAATGCGCAATATACCTAAATGGGTAATCGAAACACATCAACCACTTCATTTTTTGTCGATTTCTTTTTTTAGGTGTGACGTCATTACGTCCAGCTGTTTTCATCGACAAGATAGTTCAATGGAAACACCTTAGCAGACAATTGTAGAATCTATTTTCTATGAGAACTTTCTTAAATGTCGACAAAAACAAAAAATCACTGGACAAGCTATTGGAAACATAGCTAGTGACGAATTCTGAGAAACAAATACATTTAGTTGTAAATATTAAAATATAATCAAGTATGTCATTTTACTATAGCCTGCCCTACCGCTCTTTCATTTTCTTATGTGCGCTTTTACGCATGGATTTCTGCGCTACATGGGCAGATGCAGGCGCTGTTGATCGATGCCTAGCCTCGTCGCGAACAAGTCTTCCTTAAAACAGCAACAGCAACGCAAGACTAATCGATGTCAAACTATAAACTTATCCGCCAGTGCCACGTAGACTGTCAAGTCTCAGCTTACCTTTCCTTTAAGGTCCAGGATGAATATAGCAGACGCCGACATCCTGATAAACTAATAGCACAAAAAATATAAATGTTTGACGTTGAATATCCCTTACAGCATTTCATTCAGTGTATCTCCCATCTCGCGCTCTGTTGTCTAATGCACGCCACTGCTCTTTCCGGGTAGTATTTCGTCGTCAGACCTGTCAAGCAGCTTTCAACGCAACAGAGCATGCAAAACCAATCCTACATCAATTATTAGGTCTACATATGGTATCGATTCTCTTCTATTCTGCACAGAATATGCATAGGTTACTATCAGGCGTGTTTGTCTATTGTACTATATAAAGCATTGCTATACATTATCATAGATTGACGCATATGCCTAACTGTTTCAAGATAATTGTATGTATTTTTCTACAGAAAGAAAAACATGTGCGCTATTAAATTTTAAAACGTTTTATTTTATCTACAAATGTAACAAAATGGAGTGCAGGCACACCCAAACAACATCAATTTCATTGGTAAAACTGAGTTGGAACTTAAAAAATCTAACTCAAAAACAAATTGATTGATTATTTGACCCACTTTAAATAATAATGTTCTAACAAATTTCTATCAAAGTCAGTACAAACAGTTAGCCCAATTTTGAAATCCATTGAAAGACACAGGCCAAGGTGCCCTATTGCGGAGCTAAATTGAGTTATTGCTATTGTCAGTTTTGTATTCATCTGTCTCTGTGACTGTTTTTCCCCCTCTAAAGATGATGGAAATAGACATGCTTAAATTTAATATCTGTATTGGTCCCAATCAGTGTCCAAATAGGCTAGTGACCCTCTCTCTCTCATTCTCTCCCCTCTCTTTCCACCTTCTCCCTTTCTTCCTAGCCAATGGTAAAGTCCATCCCATCCTCTTCCTCCTCTTCCTCCACTTCAAGTGCCCTCTTAGCCCTCTCCCTCTCGCTGGCTTGTATGTAGTTATCCTCTATGAAGCCATCATCATCTTCCTCATCCTCTATGTCCATCTCTCCCTGGAGGACAGCAGCAGGGTGGGGGCTCTGTGCCTGTCCCCCATGGTTGTGCATAGAGAAGCCCACCTCCAGACTGTTGGGGTCACACTGGCTGGCTGTGTCCTGCTCGGTCAGACGGGTGTGGCGATAGCTGGCTAGGTAGCGGCGGACCAGCTGGCATTTGGCCAGGCTGGTGATGAGGAGGGAGAGGGAGATGGCCGTCACAAGGACTGCCACCAAATATTGCCAACTGTGGGAGGGGCGGCTCTGACCAGGCGACTCTGTGCCTGTTCGGCGAGAGGGGAATAGGTTTTACTGTTCAAATCATTATTATGAATTACATCACAGCTCTAACAGCCAAGACCGCTTGAGTAAGCTTCAAAGAATTCTATGACAGCTGATAATTATATGATATGACTTAACTACATATAAATTAGATGATATGAGGCAGAAGTAAATTGTTATGAGATCCTTACCATTAGTTGTAGTCATTGTGTTAGTTGGAGTTGTGGTGGGATGTTCATGGTCATTTGTCAACAGTTTTCTATGAGATGGTCTTCTGATTCCTGTCGTCAAATCATCAGAGCCACGCTCAAGCTCTTGGTTCCCATGGAGATCCAGGAAGGATATAGTTACTATATCTCGAGTGGAGACAGACAGGGGGACTTGCAGTCTGTTGTGCCCCAAAAACAGCTTCCCTAACCTGGGTAAACCCTGCAGAGCTCCAGCCTCTATGGAAGTCAATTGGCAGCCACTGAGGTCTAGTGTATGCAGGGAGGGGAGGCTGCAGAGGTTGTCTTTCCCCAGCAGAGGGAGGTAGTTGCCTGAGAGATTGAGGGTAACCAGCTGATCCAACCTCTGTAGTTGTCTGAGGTGTTGAGAGTTAGTTAAGTTGAGGTGGTTCTGGGAGAGGTCCAGTGTGGTTGCATTGTCCCATATCTCTGTTGGAATATGATCCAGTTTCCTCCAACTGCAGTTAAATGATGCCTTGGGGAAGAGATGGACAAGATTGGTCAAACCAACCCTTCCCATATTGTGGTTGCCATTTAGCAAGAATCAAGAAATGTAAAATGAACTTTATGATTTTTGGAAGTTTCTCCCTAAAGCCATTATATGGGTGAATAAAAAAAAAGTGGTGTTAATTAATTAATTAGGAGTCTTTGCAACTGTCTAGTGCTGATAACTAAATATTCCATGTAACTTTAAAACGAAAGATAAAGAAAACCATCTAATATATAACAAATAAAGTTGTGAACAACAAATCAATTCACTTAAAGAGAGTCCCAATCTTGACATAATTCTTATGTTGATATCCTGTAAGGAATCAGACTTCACTCCCAGAGGTAACATTATCTTATGATCAACAACAGGAAAAATGTCTCAAACAGGAAATTCCCCATAGTGTTTTCCTCACGTGACTGCTTGGAACTGAACAACGGCAAGAAAAAGAGGAGAAGAAAATGGGGAGAAGAAGAAAGCTGTGTGTCTTTCTTACCGTGCCAGTATTGACAGTACACGGGCCAACAGTGCGACTCTGAAGCATGCTCCTGCTAACTGTTCCCCAGAAACACAAAACCACACACAGGCCGTGGCCCCATGACCCCATGGTTCCCCGCTTCCTGTAGGAATCACAGATGGACAGACAAAGACTAAGTATTAATCAGACTGACAAATGAGTCACAACTAAGTATTAATCAAACTGACAAATGAGTCACAACTAAGTATTAATCAGACTGACAAATGAGTCACAACTAAGTATTAATCAGACTGACAAATGAGTCACAACTAAGTATTAATCAGACTGACAAATGAGTCACAACTAAGTATTAATCAGACTGACAAATGAGTCACAACTAAGTATTAATCAGACTGACAAATGAGTCACAACTAAGTATTAATCAAACTGACAAATGAGTCACAACTAGAACTGCATTGAAAAATAATAACCAGAACTGAATAGAGAAATAATAACCAGATAACCAGAACTGAATAGAGAAATAATAACCAGATAACCAGAACTGCATTGAGAAATAATCATCAGAAATTAATTGATCAATAATAACCAGATAACCAGAACAGAATAGAGAAATAATAACCAGATAACCAGAACTGCATTGAGAAATAATAACTAGATAACCAGAACTGAATTGAGAAATAATAACCAGATAACCAGAACTGCATTGAGAAATAATAACTAAATAACCAGAACTGAATTGAGAAATAATAACCAGATAACCAGAACTGCATTGAGAAATAATAACCAGATAACCAGAACTGCATTGAGAAATAATAACCAGATAACCAGAACTGAATAGAGAAATAATAACCAGATAACCAGAACTGAATTGAGAAATAATAACCAGATAACCAGAACTGCATTGAGAAATAATAACAAGATAACCAGAACTGCATTGAGAAATAATAACCAGATAACCAGAACTGAATTGATCAATAATAACCAGATAACCAGAACTGCATCGAGAAATCATAACCAGATAACCAGAACTGAATTGAGAAATAATAACTAGATAACCAGAACTGCATTGAGAAATAATAACCAGATAACCAGAACTGAATTGAGAAATCATAACCAGATAACCAGAACTGCATTGAGACTAGTGTTTTAATTCATACTTTATCCTCTGGGAATTCATTCTACATCTTGTTTTATATGTTTATAACCCCAAATAAATGTAACCTTACTGACATAGGCCTCCAACAAGGTATAGTTACGTGACCTGCCCAGGAAAAATGACTGGCCCTAAAACACACCAGAATCGTGTTGGAAACATAAACAGTTTTTTGACATAACTAAAACCAGTGACCTCTTATGCTCTTCTGTAAGCAAATTTGTTTAATTTACATTTGTTTGCATGCAGTGTTGACTCATTATGTTAGATACAGATCCTCTGACTCATTGCACATTCTGAAGATGTCTATTGGCATCTTCTCACAAAGACAAGAGTACCAGTTTAGTGTTCCCACATGTATTGTACATTTTCTATGCAGGTGTGTGTACACACTTTCTATACAATAAAAAGTAGATTTAAAGCATTTAGTTAAAGACTTAAGAGCTCTTTCACACACTTTAACAATAGCTTTTGTTCTGAATATTGCTCTTATGTTGTTCTTCTCACATCTGTGACTGTGTATCTTTCTTATCTCTTTGTTTTTTAATCTGATCCCGGCCTGTTTGTAGAGTCCTCTTGGCACCAAAGAGATTTTTCACAGAGGGGGCCTACTGGCTGGTCGCTCTGCCATTAGGCTTCTTCTCCTCCCTTCCTTCTGCTATTAAGCTCAGCATGGTTGGCTGTAAAGACCTGAGTGGGAATCTCTTAATCTCTTCCTGTCCTCGCACAGTAAAGGCACAACAACACAACGCCTGGAAGCTATGGGAAGCCCAGGAGCCCACAAGAGGCAATGTGTGTAGTAGCCCACTGGACACAGATGTCAGTTCAAAGTCTTGTTTTAATTTACATTTGGTTGAGTTGTCAACAAACGTGAATTCAACATAAAATCAACAAAACATTTCACAATGTCATTGGATTTAGGTTAAAAATACGAAATTCTCTTATGTTGATGACTTTTTCAAATCCAATCAGTTTTCCATGTTGATTAAACGTCATCACATTGAATGTTTTGGTTGGTTGAAATTATGTGGAAACAATGTTGATTCAACCAGTTTTTGCCCTGTGTGTGTGTGTGTGTGTGTGTGTGTGTGTGTGTGTGTGTGTGTGTGTGTGTGTGTGTGTGTGTGTGTGTGTGTGTGTGTGTGTGTGTGTGTGTGTGTGCGTGCATGCATCTGCATGAGTGTGTGTACTTTATGTTTAAGGGTACGTAGTAGATTTGTGCCACAGACGGCTAGGGCAAGGAGTGAGTTATGCTTTAGTAAGGTTAGCTTCTTAGCGTTCATAGCGCGTGCTTCCGGGTTTGGAGCGAGTAGTCGTGCTGCACTCCGCTCCGCAGGTAATATTACATCTCATTACATTACAACGGTTTGATTTGTTTGATCTGAGCAATTTTTAGCTAGCTACTTAGCTGTCTTTGTATCAAAGATAATTGTGTAGTTTAGAGTAATTATCGAGGTTAGCTAGCCAGCTATTTTCGTCCGCCGCGCTGCGCCACCGTTCTCCTACTTAGTCAACAACTGCTAGCTAGCTAGCCAACTTCTACCGACTAGCAGCACTGTAGAAACTAATACATTACAACGGAACGATTTGATTAGTGTACATTTACATTTTACATTTAAGTCATTTAGCAGACGCTCTTATCCAGAGCGACTTACAAATTGGTGCATTCACCTTATGATATCCAGTGGAACAACCACTTTTCAATAGTGCATCTAAATCTTTTAGGGGGGGGGGGGGGGGGGGGGGGGGTTAGAAGGATTACTTTATCCTATCCTAGGTATTCCTTAAAGAGGTGGGGTTTCAGGTGTCTCCGGAAGGTGGTGATTGACTCCGCTGTCCTGGCGTCGTGAGGGAGCTTGTTCCACCATTGGGGTGCCAGAGCAGCGAACAGTTTTGACTGGGCTGAGCGGGAACTGTGCTTCCTCAGAGGTAGGGGGGCCAGCAGGCCAGAGGTGGATGAACGCAGTGCCCTTGTTTGGGTGTAGGGCCTGATCAGAGCCTAAAGGTATGGAGGTGCCGTTCCCTTCACAGCTCTGTAGGCAATCACCATGGTCTTGTAGCGGATGCGAGCTTCAACTGGAAGCCAGTGGAGAGAGCGGAGGAGCGGGGTGACGTGAGAGAACTTGGGAAGGTTGAACACCAGACGGGCTGCGGCGTTCTGGATGAGTTGTAGGGGTTTAATGGCACAGGCAGGGAGCCCAGCCAACAGCGAGTTGCAGTAATCCAGACGGGAGATGACAAGTGCCTGGATTAGGACCTGCGCCGCTTCCTGTGTGAGGCAGGGTCGTACTCTGCGAATGTTGTAGAGCATGAACCTACAGGATCGGGTCACCGCCTTGATGTTAGTGGAGAACGACAGGGTGTTGTCCAGGATCACGCCAAGGTTCTTAGCACTCTGGGAGGAGGACACAAGGGAGTTGTCAACCGTGATGGCGAGATCATGGAACGGGCAGTCCTTCCCCGGGAGGAAGAGCAGCTCCGTCTTGCCGAGGTTCAGCTTGAGCTGGTGATCCGTCATTCACACTGATATGTCTGACAGACATGCAGAGATGCGATTCGCCGCCTGGTTATCAGAAGGGGGAAAGGAGAAGATTAATTGTGTGTCGTCTGCATAGCAATGATAGGAGAGACCATGTGAGGATATGACAGAGCCAAGTGACTTGGTGTATAGCGAGAATAGGAGAGGGCCCACAACAGAGCCCTGGGGGACACCAGTGGTGAGAGCGCATGGTGCGGAGACAGATTCTCGCCACGCCACCTGGTAGGAGCGACCTGTCAGGTAGGACGCAATCCAAGCGTGGGCCGCGCCGGAGATGCCCAACTCGGAGATGGTGGAGAGGAGGATCTGATGGTTCACAGTATCAAAGGCAGCAGATAGGTCTAGAAGGATGAGAGCAGAGGAGAATGAGTTAGCTTTAGCAGTGCGGAGAGCCTCCGTGACACAGAGAAGAGCAGTCTCAGTTGAATGCCCAGTCTTGAAAATTAATTTAAGTGTAGTGTTAGCTAGCTACATAGTTGTCTTTGCTGTCTTTGTATCTAAGATAATTGTGTAGTTTAGAGTAATTATCGAGGTTAGCCAGCCAGGTTAGCTAGTGTTAGCTAGCTACATAGTTGCCTTTGTATCATGATAAGGTGTAGCACGGAAACTATCGAGGTTACCTAGCCAGCTACACTTTCAAACAAAGTCAACAACGCAGCCACTGCTAGCTAGCCTATTTACCAGCCAGCAGTACTGTATCATTTTAGTCATTTTAGTCAATAAGTTGTATTTGTCATAGTTTGTCATAGTTTGATAATTGTGTAGTTTAGAGTAATCATCGAGGTTAGCTGGCCAGCTATTTTCGTCCCCCGCGATGCCATTTCCAAACCTAGCCAACTATTACCGACGAGCAGCATTGTAGAAACTAAATACATTACAAAGGAACGTCTTGATTAGTGTTATGTTAGCTAGCTACATAGTTGCCTTTGTATCATGATAAGGTGTCGTACTGAAACTATCGAGGTTACCTAGCCAGCTACACTTTCAAACAAAGTCAACAACGCAGCCACTGCTAGCTAGCCTACTTCACCAGCCAGCAGTACTGTATCATTTTAATCATTTTAGTCAATAAGATTTTTGCAACGTAAGCTTAACTTTCTGAACATTCGAGACGTGTAGTCCACTTGTCATTCCAATCTCCTTTGCATTAGCGTAGCCTCTTCTGTAGCCTGTCAACTATGTGTCTGTCTATCCCTGTTCTCTCCCCTCTGCACAGGCCATACAAACGCTTCACAGCGCGTGGCCGCTGCCACTCTAACCTGGTGGTCCCAGCGCGCACGACCCACGTGGAGTTCCAGGTCTCCGGCAGCCTCTTGAAGTGCCGGTCTGTGGCCAACAAGGCAGAGTTCATCTCAGCCTATGCTAACCTCCAGTCCCTCGACTTCTTGGCGCTGACGGAAACATGGATTACCACAGATAACACTGCTACTCCTACTGCTCTCTCCTCGTCTGCCCACGTGTTCTCGTACACAGAGCTTCTGGTCAGCGGGGAGGTGGCACTGGGATCCTCATCTCTCCCAAGTGGACATTCTCTCTTTCTCCCCTGACCCATCTGTCTATCGCCTCCTTTGAATTCCATGCTGTCACAGTTACCAGCCCTTTCAAGCTTAACATCCTTATCATTTATCGCCCTCCAGGTTCCCTCGGAGAGTTCATCAATGAGCTTGACGCCTTGATAAGTTCCTTTCCTGAGGATGGCTCACCTCTCACAGTTCTGGGTGACTTTAACCTCCCCACGTCTACCTTTGACTCATTCCTCTCTGCCTCCTTCTTTCCTACTCACAAGGCAGGCAATACGCTTGACCTCATCTTTACTAGATGCTGTTCTTCCACTAATCACATTGCAACTCCCCTCCAAGTCTCCGACCACTACCTTGTATCCTTTTCCCTCTCGCTCTCATCCAACACTTCTCACTCTGCCCCTACTCGGATGGTATTGCGCCGTCCCAACCTTCGCTCTCTCTCCCCCGCTACTCTCTCCTCTTCCATCCTATCATCTCTTCCCTCTGCTCAAACCTTCTCCAACCTATCTCCTGATTCTGCCTCCTCAACCCTCCTCTCCTCCCTTTCTGCATCCTTTGACTCTCTATGTCCCCTATCCTCCAGGCCGGCTCGGTCCTCCCCTCCTGCTCCGTGGCTCGACGACTCATTGCGAGCTCATAGAACAGGGCTCCGGGCAGCCGAGCGGAAATGGAGGAAAACTCACCTCCCTGCGGACCCGGCATCCTTTCACTCCCTCCTCTCTACATTTTCCTCTTCTGTCTCTGCTGCTAAAGCCACTTTCTACCACTCTAAATTCCAAGCATCTGCCTCTAACCCTAGGAAGCTCTTTGCCACCTTCTCCTCCCTCCTGAATCCTCCTCCCCCTCCCCCCCCTCCTCCCTCTCTGCGGATGACTTCGTCAACCATTGTGAAAAGAAGGTCGACGACATCCAATCCTCGTTTGCTAAGTCAAACGACACCGCTGGTCCTGCTTACACTGCCCTACCCTGTGCTTTGACCTCTTTCTCCCCTCTCTCTCCAGATGAAATCTCGCGTCTTGTGACGGCCGGCCGCCCAACAACCTGCCCGCTTGACCCTTTCCCCTCCTCTCTTCTCCAGACCATTTCCGGAGACTTTCTCCCTTACCTCACGTCGCTCATCAACTCATCCTTGACCGCTGGCTACGTCCCTTCCGTCTTCAAGAGAGCGAGAGTTGCACCCCTTCTGAAAAAACCTACACTCGATCCCTCCGATGTCAACAACTACAGACCAGTATCCCTTCTTTCTTTTCTCTCCAAAACTCTTGAACGTGCTGTCCTTGGCCAGCTCTCCTGCTATCTCTCTCAGAATGACCTTCTTGACCCAAATCAGTCAGGTTTCAAGACTGGTCATTCAACTGAGACTGCTCTTCTCTGTGTCACGGAGGCGCTCCGCACTGCTAAAGCTAACTCTCTCTCCTCTGCTCTCATCCTTCTAGACCTATCGGCTGCCTTTGATACTGTGAACCATCAGATCCTCCTCTCCACCCTCTCCGAGTTGGGCATCTCCGGCGCGGCCCACGCTTGGATTGCGTCCTACCTGACAGGTCGCTCCTACCAGGTGGCATGGCGAGAATCTGTCTCCGCATCACGTGCTCTCACCACTGGTGTCCCCCAGGGCTCTGATCTAGGCCCTCTGCTATTCTCGCTATAGCAAGTCAATTGGCTCTGCCATATCCTCACATGGTCTCTCCTATCATTGCTATGCAGACGACACACAATTAATCTTCTCCTTTCCCCCTTCTGATAACCAGGTGGCGAATCGCATCTCTGCATGTCTGGCAGACATATCAGTGTGGATGACTGATCACCACCTCAAGCTGAACCTCGGCAAGACAGAGCTGCTCTTCCTCCCGGGGAAGGACTGCCCGTTCCATGATCTCGCCATCACGGTTGACAACTCCATTGTGTCCTCCTCCCAGAGTGCTAAGAACCTTGGCGTGACCCTGGACAACACCCTGTCGTTCTCCACTAACATCAAGGCGGTGACCCGATCCTGTAGGTTCATGCTCTACAACATTCGCAGAGTACGACCCTGCCTCACACAGGAAGCGGCGCAGGTCCTAATCCAGGCACTTGTCATCTCCCGTCTGGATTACTGCAACTCGCTGTTGGCTGGGCCTGTGCCATTAAACCCCTACAACTCATCCAGAACGCCGCAGCCCGTCTGGTGTTCAACCTTCCCAAGTTCTCTCACGTCACCCCGCTCCTCCGCTCTCTCCACTGGCTTCCAGTTGAAGCTCGCATCCGCTACAAGACCATGGTGCTTGCCTACGGAGCTGTGAGGGGAACGGCACCTCCTTACCTTCAGGCTCTGATCAGGCCCTACACCCAAACAAGGGCACTGCATTCATCCACCTCTGGCCTGCTCACCTCCCTACCTCTGAGGAAGCACAGTTCCCGCTCAGCCCAGTCAAAACTGTTCGCTGCTCTGGCACCCCAATGGTGGAACAAGCTCCCTCATGACGCCAGGACAGCGGAGTCAATCACCACCTTCCGGAGACACCTGAAACCCCACCTCTTTAAGGAATACCTAGGATAGGATAAAGTAATCCTTCTAACCCCCACCCTTAAAAGATATAGATGCACTATTGTAAAGTGGTTGTTCCACTGGATATCATAAGGTGAATGCACCAATTTGTAAGTCGCTCTGGATAAGAGCGTCTGCTAAATGACTTAAATGTAAATGTAAATGTACGCTTTGAAAGGGGCTCCTTGACCAGCCCGCCACACACTCCCATCCTTGCAGCCCAATGCCACATCTTTCTGTTCTGTAATGGGTTGCCCGGGTCCTGTCCCTCTCTTCCCTCTCCTTCCCCACTCCTCGTTCTCCTCTCTGGATACGGAAGTGACACACAAAGCCATCCTTCGTCTGACCTACTGGTAACACTCTGTGGTGCCGGTGAGGTGAGCAAGCCTTCTTCCCCCTCCTCAGTCCTCATCCATGGTTCCAGATAAATATCTTTGTCATTGGTTTCAGCGAATATTTTGCGCGGGAGCTAAGTGATGCCATTGTTTGTCAAGAATAAAGGATATGGTTTGATCATACAGGGATTTGAAAAACAACAGGCAGAGAGATGGAGGTTGTTTGAGGGTGTCACGGTCATCGTCGGTTATGAAGGACCAAAACGCAGCAGGTATGTGTATGCTCATCTTGCTCTTTTAATAAATACAAAATTAACACCAAAATAACAAAGAACGAACGATCAACAAAAACAGTCTGGTAAGGCACAAGGCTAAACACAGAATAATCACCCACAAATAACAAACACAAACACACCCTAATATATGGGACTCTCAATCAAAGGCAGATAGACAACACCTGCCTTCAACTGAGAGTCCCAACCCTAATTAACCAAACATAGAACCAGACATACTAGACTAAACATAGAATACCAGAAAACCAAACAGTGCCCAAAAACCCCGGAATACTTAAACCAAATGCCCCTTCAACAAAACACACCACCCCGAACCACATAAAACGAATACCCTCTGCCACGTCCTGACCAAACTACAATACCAATTAACCTTATACTGGCCAGGACGTGACAGAGGGAGATGTTTTATACACATGCAATGGGTACCTGCTACTCGGGATAGGGTGGTATACACACAAAATCTAAGTTGTTCTTTACCTTTAAACCCTCTAGAGTCGATGTCCGTGCCCCCGTGGAAATCTAATTATCATAATAAAAAAAACATAAATATGTCTCAGTTTAAGCTAGAGATATCTGTTAGGTTGCATTTGATGCGTCTCAATCCAGCACATCTGTTGATGTGACAGAGTTAGAGAGGTGTTTGTCAGGCCTTCAGACATCCCGAAAATGGGTCTTCTCATAAAATCGTCTGTAGCGTCCGAACAGTGTGGCTTACAAACTAGTATGACCCCTCTATGGAAAGATGAGAGGCTCACCAACGTGATGGTGAAGTCTGTACTGAAGTCGGTACAGCTGATCTGCCAACTTCTGTCTGTAGCGTCTGAACAATTTGGGCTACACACCATCTGTGGAAAGGCGAGACTCTCGCGAACATTTACAGTTGAAGGCGGAAGCTTACAGACACCTTAGCCAAATACATTTAAACTCAGTTTTTCACAATTCCTGACATTTAATCCTCATAAAAATTCCAGGTCTTAGGTCAGTTAGGATCACCACTTTATTTTAAGAATGTGAAATGTCAGAATAATAGTAGAGAGAATGATTTATTTCAGCTTTTATTTCTTTCATCACATTTCCAGTGGGTCAGAAGTTTACATACACTCAATTAGTATTTGGTAGCATTGCTTTTAAATTGTTTGATTGGGTCAAACGTTTTGGGTAGCCTTCCACAAGCTTCTCACAATAAGTTGGGTGAATTTTGGCCCATTCCTGGCAGAGCTGGTGTAACTGAGTCAGGTTTGTAGGCCTCCTTGCTCTCACACACTTTTTCAGTTCTGCACACACATTTTCTATAGGATTGAGGTCAGGGCTTTGTGATGGCCACTCCAATACCTTGACTTTGTTGTCCTTAAGCCATTTTGCCAAAACTTTGGAAGTATGCTTGAGGTCATTGTCCATTTGGAAAACCCATTTGCAACCAAGCTTAAACTTCTTGACTGATGTCTTGAGATGTTGCTTCAATATATCCACATAATTTTCCTGCCTCATGATGCCATCTATTTTGTGAAGTGCACCAGTGCCTCCTGCAGCAAAGCACCCCCACAACATGATGCTGCTTCACGGTTGGGATGGTGTTCTTCGGCTTGCAAGCCTCCCCATTTTTCCTCCAAACATAACGATGGTCATTATGGCCAAACAGTTCTATTTTTGTTTCATCAGACCAGAGGACATTTCTCCAAAAAGTACGATCTTTGTCCCATGTGCAGTTGCAAACTGTAGTATGACTTTTTTATGGAGGTTTTAGAGCAGTGGCTTCTTCCTTGCTGAGCGGCCTTTCAGGTTATGTCAATATAGAACTCGTTTTACTGTGGATATAGATACTTTTGTACCTGTTTTCTCCAGCATCTTCACAAGGTCCTTTACTGTTGTTCTGGGATTGATTTGCACTTTTAGCACCAAAGTATGTTAATCTCTAGGAAACGGAACCCGTCTCCTTCCTGAGCGGTATGATGGCTGTGTGGTCCCATGGTGTTTATACTTGCGTACTATTGTTTGTACAGATGAACGTGGTACCTTCAGGCGTTTGGACATTGCTCCCAAGGATCCCACTTTTTTTTCTGAGGTCTTGGCTGATTTCTTTTGATTTTCCCATGATGTCAAGCTAAGAGGAACTGAGTTTGAAGGTAGGCCTTGAAATACATCCACAGGTACACCTCCAATTGACTCAAATTATGTCAATTAGCCTATCAGAAGCTTCTAAAGGCTTAACATCATTTTCTGGAATTTTCCAAGCTGTTTAAAGGCACAGTCAACTTAGTGTATGTAGACTTCTGACCCACTGGAATTGTGATACAGTGAATTATAAGTGAAATAATCTGTCTGTAAACAATTGTTGGAAAAATTACTTGTGTCATGCACAAAGTAGATGTCCTAACCGACTTGCCATTAACTATAGTTTGTTTACAAGAAATTTGAAGGAGTGGTTGAAAAACGAGTTTTAATGACCCCAACCTAAGTATATGTAAACTTCCCACTTCAGCTGTAGATGTTAGTTGTTTTGCTCTAAGACCTCCACAGGCCTCACAAGACTCCTCTGAAGGTACCCCAGTACCAGTTAAAAAACGAATGGAAGTACACTTATGTACACAAAGTCTGTGGACACACCTTCAAATTAGTGGATTCTGCCATTTCAGCCCCAGCCGTTGCTGACAGGTGTATAAAATTGAGCACACGGCCATGCAATTTCCATAGACAAACATTGGCAGTAGATTGGCCCGTACTAAAGAGCTCAGTGACTTTCAACGTGGCACTGTCATAGGATACCACCTTACCAATAAGTCAGTTCGTCAAATTTCTGCCCTGCTAATCTTTCCATGTCAACTGTAAGTGCTGTTACTGTGGAGTGGAAACATCTAGGAGCAACAATGGCTCAGCCGCGAAGTGGTAGTCCACACAAGCTCACAGAACGAGACCGCTGACTGCTGAAGCGCGTAGCACATAAAAACCATCTGTCCTCGGTTGCAACACTCACTACTGAGTTCCAAACTGTCTCTGAAAGCAATGTCAGCACAAGAGCTGTTCTTTGGGAGCTTCATGAAATGGGTTAATCATGGCCGAGTAGCCGGACACATGCCTAAGATCACCATGCGCAATGCCAAGGGTTGGCTGGAGTGGTGTAAATCTTGCCGCCATTGGACACTGGAGCAGTGGAAATGCGTTCTCTGGAGTGATGAATCACGCTTCACCATGCCCCAATGCGTAGTGCCTACTGTAAAGTTTGGTGGAGGAAGAATAATGGTCTGGGGCTGTTTTTCATGGTTGCGGCTAGGCCCCTTAGTTCAAGTGAAGGGAAATAAAGCATATAATGACATTCTATATGATTCTGTACTTCCAACTTTGTGGCAACAGTTTGGGAAAGGTCCTTTCCTGTTTCAGCATGACAATGCCCCCGTGCACAAAGCGAGGTCCATACAGAAATGGTTTGTCGAGATCGGTGTGGAAGAACTTGACTGGCCAGCACAGAGCCCTGACCTCAACCCCATCAAACACCTTTGGGATGAATTGGAACGCCGACTGCGAGCCAGGCCTAATTTCCCAACCTCAGTGCACAACCTCACTGATGCTCTTGTGGCTGAATGGAAGCAAGTCCCCGCAGCAATGTCCCAACATCTAGTGAAAAGCTGTTTTTGCAGCAACAGGGGGACCAACTTCATATTAATACCCATGATTTTGGAATGAAATGTTCGACGAGCAGATGTCCACATACTTTTGGCCATGTAGTGTATATATGGAGACTGTTTCATGACAAAAATAAGGGGTTAAAATGCATGTACAAATTTAATGTAGGACAGATACTTCAGAACAAACTTCCTTTAGATTCTTTGGGGGACTATCTGTTTTTCCATGTAGTGAATGTGTTATTCAATTTGTTTGTATGGGCTAATACCAGTAAGGCCAAATTAACATTTTCATCACATAATGTTTTAATATTATTTTTTATACTTCAAGGGGTCTTAAAATTCTAAATCAAATAGCTAATGATCCTTGGTATGACTTTCTTAAAACAATTCCATATAGCTAAGTAGAACCCTTCCCCGGCTTAGACAGGGCTTAGACTGTTGTGGGTTAATGAGTTTCACATCTGCAACTCTGTTAATCCCACTTCAAGTCATAAACAAAGCAACTGGCAATAGGCACAATCCTTTCTAACATTTGTTTAAAGGCCTACACAGTGTCAGCAATAGAGCCAAGCAACTTCTAGAAACAAATACACCAGAAACTAATATCTTTAGCTTTAGTGGTTAGTGGGATCAAAGAGTAATGCATTTGACAGACCTTTAGCTTCCTGCGTCTCCTTGTTAATGAAACTAGACCTCACCACATCATCCTCCCCGAATGAACAATGTTTTACATTATTATCAAGACGTTGGCTGTCAAAGGTTTAGCCTTATTTGATCAAAACAGCGAACGGCGGGTATCAACATGTGGGCACGACTGCCTGGCTGAGCAACATGCATCTATATATCCGTTTCTCTCTCATTCATCCACTTTCATGGTATTATATCTCGTAATAGCCGTCAAAACATAATTACTGATATACTGTAGTTGAGATTGATCAAAAGGTTGTTTGCATTTGGTTATTATACTAGTATGTCATAGAAATATACCAACATACTGTATTACCGTAACCACAGTACTTAATGGTCAATAAGAGAATCAGGGAGGTCATATGATCTCAATGTTGACAAATGAAAACAGCCCAAAAGGTTAACATTTTGAGAAAGTCCGCTCATTAGAAGTGTCCTACCTGGTCAGCCTGGTCTGTATGTACCTGAAACCCAGGTAACAATATGTCCTCTTCCTAATAGCTCACATTAATGCAGCATTGTCACTGTAAGTTTGTATTTCGCCTTTGCTATAAAATGGAGGCATGTTGTGCAAAGGTTGAAAGGGGTGCGTTCACCTCAATCGTGTTCTGAAGGACTTAAGTTAATGAGTAACTTTGTAACTACATAGGTGTGCTCGCTTCTCCCTCCTACTTTCCCTTGCCTTTATCCAATGGTAAAAGACTAGACCTGATCAGTCGATAGTCAATTCAATAACAACCTGGTTGCTATAAAATGACATGCTTTGTCCTCCCTTATGTCAGAATGTTTATACACAATAGTAGTCAGTATCACACAGAACACTGTTCCTGTTATCTGAACCCATGTTATTTACACGTCAATACACATTCACATTTACACATTACATGAGCTTACTTTTACACGAACATAGTCTATCCACAGTCAGGATATGATATAGCACAGACGCTACTGCACATTTAATAAAGCGCACCCCACAGACACATCTTGCTTTGTTCTTATAAAACCACCCTATCTCTCAAAACATCTGGATCTGAGAGAGGGAAACAGACAAGATACATGTGAAGTGTTTTTTGTTTACTTAAGATGTTCGGGCCTTGAGGGAGAGAGAGCGGCCTTCTGCAACCCTGGAAGGAAAAGAGGGGGATCCAGAAAACAATAGGGCCACATCCTGTCCTGCTCCCTGCGCCGAACCTGCAGTATGCACTCCAGGCCTCCAATCCTCTTGTGCTTCTAGCACGTTCCTAAGAGGCCTTGGCTCATTAGGGGAGGTAGACGGCAGGACAGCAGGGTCATATTCATTAGGCGCCAAACGGAGGGACTACCTGAACTGGTCTAATAAGAAATGCTTGCTTTTGTCTTCTATTGCAAAACAATTTGCTACTGTGTGCCCTAATGAACATGACCCTGCAAACTGGCCACTCAGCAGTGAAGTCGTGGGGTTTCCCACCCGTACTTCCAGGGACTCCTGCTGTTTGTCCCAGTGGTATGGTAGTTGAGGTCAGTGGTCAAGCTCCCTCTGTAAGACAGCTGTGATGGACTCACTGCCTCTGTAAAGCAGGGGAAATAATAACACGTGTGTACAGTACAGTACATTACAATGGAGAGGGGGACAGGGAGAGGCTAGGACACAAACAATCCAGCAGACAGTCTGGGCTGTTTTTTTTGGTACTTAGAATGTCATTAAGAGACTTCTATTTTTCACTGTTCAGCCTGGTCTCATAGACTAGATGTAACATAGTAAAAGTAAATCCGGGACACTGAAATTAGTTTGATATGTTACTGTTGGTATGGTTACAAGCCAAAAACAAGGAGGATGGTATGCCACGGTGGATTGGTGGATGTGTAACACAAACGTCCAGCAACCCAAAGGTTGAGTGTTTGAATCTCATCACAGAGAACTTCAGCATTTTAACTAATTAGCAACTTTGCTAATACTTTTTAGCTACTCAGCACCAACTAGCATGTTAGCGAACCCTTCCTCTAACCTTAACCCCTAGCCTAGCTAACGTTAGCCGCCTCGCTTAGCTAAAGTTAGCGTTAGCTGCCTAGCTAACGTTAGCATTAGCCAAAGCAAATTGTAATTTGTAACATATTGTCACGTCCTGACCAGTATAAGGGGTTATTGGTTATTGTAGTTTGGTCAGGACGTGGCAGGGGGTATTTGTTTTATGTGGTTTGGGGTTTAATGGTATATGTATTTATGTAAGAGGGGTGTTTGATTTATGTGTTCTGGGGTTTTTGGGTAATGTTCTTGTTTTTTATTTCTATGGTTTTCTATGTTGTGTATTTCTTTGTGTTGGCCTGGTATGGCTCTCAATCAGGAACAGCTGTACATCGTTGTTGCTGATTGAGAGTCATACTTAGGTAGCCCTGTTTCACCTGTCCCTTTGTGGGAAGTGGTTTGTGCATTGCTGTGCGTAGCCTGCATTACTGTGCGTTTTGTGTTTTCAGTGTTCTAAATTAAAAGTTAAAATGAGCACTCAACCCGCTGCGCCTTGGTCCCTTTCATACGACGACCGTTACACATATTATGTGAAATGGACGTAGACAGATTTAAATTTACCATGCTACGTCCAAGTTGCGCTGTCTGGATATTACATTGGCTCCCACATATTACACAATAGGTGAAGACACAATGTTCTATATTTTCTTTATTTTAGGTGCCTAAGGTCATAACTGCTAGTTTTGTTACATTTCAATTGCTTGAATTCATTATCCAAAAGCTAGTCTGGAGTTTGGAAAGACGAATTTAGAACTTTGACCTTTGTATTCAATTGCAAGAACAATCCCTTTCTTTTTGAGGTGGAAACCGCCAGAAACTGTGGGCTCTGTGAGGAAAGTGATTTGTCCAAGTGATGTGTTAATAAATTATTTCTATCACTTCAGTGTTTGGCTTGGGTTCTTCATCCAGTATGTGAACTAGCAGGCTATAACAATAGTCTGATGCAGAATAAACCCACTGGGAAGCATTGGGGGACACAACAGTACCCAAACATAGGATTGAGTGGACTCACGCTTCAAAGGACTGGGTGGCCCTCAGATATAAAAGAGCTTTAATCACCCTTCTGCATAGTTACACAATAGGATAAGAGATCTGCATCCCTGTAGTAAACCCCACAGCAGGTGTTCATATACTGTAAATATACAAGGTGAAGGGTATACTTTAGGGGTGTGCCCTTGAACCGGTGGGAATCGAACCTGGGCTACCTCATACATCCTGATGATACACATCTAAGTAGCTTGTCAAACAGTGAAACACAAGGCACATCAGGACATCAAACAGGCTTCTGCAGAAAACTGCACATTAGATTAGATACGAGAGCAAGGACTGTCTGTGCATCAGCATGCATCACTATTAATACAACACACTCTCCTGTTTTCCCCCACTGGCTGATGGGAACTATAGTCCCTGCTCCAGCTGTTTTCCCCCACTGGCTGATGAGAACTATAGTCCCTGCTCCAGCTGTTTTCCCCCACTGGCTGATGAGAACTATAGTCCCTGCTCCAGCTGTTTTCCCCCACTGGCTGATGGGAACTATAGTCCCTGCTCCAGCTGTTTTCCCCCACTGGCTGATGGGAACTACATAGTCCCTGCTCCAGCTGTTTTCCCCCACTGGCTGATGGGAACTATAGTCCCTGCTCCAGCTGTTTTCCCCCACTGGCTGATGGGAACTATAGTCCCTGCTCCAGCTGTTTTCCCCCACTGGCTGATGGGAACTATAGTCCCTGCTCCAGCTGTTTTCCCCCACTGGCTGATGGGAACTATAGTCCCTGCTCCAGCTGTTTTCCCCCACTGGCTGATGGGAACTATAGTCCCTGCTCCAGCTGTTTTCCCCCACTGGCTGATGAGAACTATAGTCCCTGCTCCAGCTGTTTTCCCCCACTGGCTGATGGGAACTATAGTCCCTGCTCCAGCTGTTTTCCCCCACTGGCTGATGGGAATTACATAGTCCCTGCTCCAGCTGTTTTCCCCCACTGGCTGATGGGAACAATAGTCCCTGCTCCAGCTGTTTTCCCCCACTGGCTGATGGGAACTATAGTCCCTGCTCCCCGGGCCGTGGGCAGAGGGCTGAGCAAACACCCCGAAGGCAGACAGGAGACACATATGCTTTCCTGTCTATGCCTTTGCTCCAGGCTGCCTCTGCCTGACTGGGCTGCACACTGGGTGATTCCTGCCCCACGCTCCAGCCACTTCCTGAACATATATCAGCACCAGCAGCACTACTTCCTGTGCTCAAGCTGAAAACAGAGCTCATGGTTTTGTCTCTCTCACTCTCATTCTACAGCTCTTTGTCACTCTCACTTGCTTGCTGCTCATTTCATCTCCCTCGAGGGAACATCAGACATGCTTTTCTCTCCCGTTTTAATCTTCCCAGTCTTTGTTTTGTGTCCTTGGAATACATCTGTGTTTTCTTCCAAAGAATCATGCTCTGTCTTTGTCTTATTCTCTGGTTTGTTTTATATACTGTATCTCCTCCTATATTGTATATAGTGTACCTCCTCCTAAATGTATATACCATACCTTCTCCTATATTTATATACAGTACCTCCTATATTTACATACAGTAGCGCCTCCTATATTTTATGTACAGTACCTTCTCCTATATTTATATATTGTACCTCGTCCTATATTTGATGTACAGTACCTCCTCCTATATTTATATACTGTACCTTCTCCTATATTTACATACTGTACCTCCTATATTTATATACTGTACCTCCTCCTATATTTATGTACTGTACCTCCTATATTTATATACAGTACCGCCTATATTTATATACTGTACCTCCTCCTATATTTTATATACTGTACCTCCTATATTTATATACTGTACCTCCTATATTTATATACTGTACCTCCTCCTATATTTATGTACTGTACCTCCTATATTTATATGCAGTACCTCCTATATTTATATACTGCACATCCTCCTATATTTTATATACTGTACCTCCTCCTACATTTATATACAGTACCTCCTATATTTATATACTGTACCTTCTCCTATATTGATATACTGTACCTCCTATATTTATATGCAGTACCCCCGATCCGCCCTCCCGCCCCCCATATTTAGTACCCCCCTACAGTACGTCCTCCTATATTTTATATAATGTATCTCCTCCTATATTTATATACAGCACCTCCTATATTTATATACTGTAACTCCTATATTTATATACAGTACCTCCTCCTGTATTTATATACTGTACCTCCTATATTTATGTACAGTACCTCCTATATTTATATACAGTACCTCCTATATTTATATACTGTACCTCCTCCTATATTTTATATACTGTACCTCCTCCTATATTTTATATACTGTACCTCCTCCTATATTTATATACAGTACCTCCTATATTTATATCTGTACCTCCTCCTATATTTATATACTGTACCTCCTATATTTATATGCAGTACCTCCTCCGATATTTATATACTGTACCTCCTCCTATATTTATATACTGTACCTCCTCCTATATTTTATATAATGTACCTCCTCCTATATTTATATACTGTATGTCATCCTATATTTATATACTGTACATCCTCCTATATTTATATACAGCATCTCCTATATTTATATACTCTAACTCCTATATTTATATACAGTACCTCCTCCTGTATTTATATACTGTACCTCCTATATTTTTATACTGTACCTCATCCTATACTTATATAGAGTACCTCCTATATTTTATATACTGTACCTCCTTCTATATTTTAGATACTGTACCTCCTTCTATATTTTATATACTGTACCTCCTCCTATACTTTATATACCGTACCTCCTCCTATATTTATATACAGTACCTCCTCCTATATTTGATATACTGTACCTCCTCCTATATTTTTATACTGTACCTCCTATATTTATATACTGTACCTCCTATATTTATATACTGTTCCTCCTATATGTATATACTGTACATCCTATATTTTATATACTGTACCTCCTCCTATATTTATATACTGTACCTCCTTCTATATTTATATACTGTACATCCTTCTATATTTTATATACTGTACCTCCTCCTATATTTATATAATGTACCTCCTCCTATATTTATATACTGTACCTCCTCCTGTATTTTATACACACTGCCCTATGTATTTAGCTTTTTCCACCTCTCTCTAACTCTCTCTCTCTCACGCGCTCTCACTGTTGGTCTCTCTTTCTCCATTATCTCTCTCTCTCCTCCCTTTCTCTCTCTCTCCCTTGCTTTTCTATCCCACAGCAAACAACTCTCCAACGTGTTATTTTACTTCCTAATCAACTGTAATATTCCAGAGACATTTTGGCAGGATAAAGTTTCACACCGCTCCCTTCCCTTGTTAATAATAATATTCAGATGGGAAAGCTGGTCGATTTTTGTCATTATAATTTCAATGTACCAGGCCTATTTTCAAAGGCAAAGGCACCTGATCTTACTTTGGCTGCTAACCATGACTGACAGAACATGATCATAGAGATGGATGCAAAAGACGAAAAAATTGAGGAAGCTAGATTTTTGGTAGAACAAAAAAGGTCTGCCTTGTTCTTCATGAACTTCATTCTCTTATGCTCCAACTGAAACCATGCAGCTTACTGTAGTCTCTTAAATTGGCAAATCTTACAATTCACATACACAGAACAAAAATATACAGTTGAAGTCGGAAGTTTACAAACACTTAGGTTAGAGTCATTAAAACTCGTTTTCAACCACTCCACAAATGTCTTGTTAACAAACTATAGTTTTGGCAAGTTGGTTAGGACATCTACTTTGTGCATGACACAAGTAATTTTTCCAACAATTGTTTACAGACAGATTATTTCAATTATAATTCACTGTATCACAATTCCAGTGGGTCAGAAGTTTACATACACTAAGTTGGAAAATTCCAGAAAATGATGTCATGGCTTTAGAAGCTTCTGATAGGCTAATTGACATAATTTGAGTCAATTTCAGGTGTATCTGTGGATGTATTTCAAGGCATAGCTTCAAACTCAGTGCCTCTTAGCTTGACATCATGGGAAAATCAAAAGAAATCAGCCAAGACCTCAGAATTATTTTTGTAGATCTCCACAAGTCTGGTTCATCCTTGGGAGCAATTTCCAAATGCCTGAAGGTACCACGTTCATCTATGCAAACAATAGTACGCAAGTATAAACACCATGGGACCACGCAGCCGTCATACCGCTCAGGAAGGAGACCCGTTCTGTCTCCTAGAGATAAACATACTTTGGTGCGAAAAGTGCAAATCAATCCCAGAACAACAGCAAAGGACCTTGTGAAGACGCTGGACGAAACAGGTACAAAAGTATCTATAGCCACAGTAAAACGAGTCCTATATCGACATAACCTGAAAGGCCGCTCAGCAAGGAAGAAGCCACTGCTCCAAAACCGCCATAAAAAAGCCAGACTATGGTTTGCAACTGCACATGGGGACAAAGATCGTACTTTTTGGAGAAATGTCCTCTGGTCTGATGAAACAAAAATAGAACTGTTTGACCATAATGACCATCATTATGTTTGGAGGAAAAAGGGGCACGCTTGCAAGCCGAAGAACACCATCCCAACCGTGAAGCATGGAGGTGGCAGCATCATGTTGTGGGGGTGCTTTGCTGCAGGAGGCACTGGTGCACTTCACAAAATAGATGGCACCATGAGGAAGGAAAATGATGTGGATATATTGAAGAAACATCTGAAGACATCAGTCAGGAAGTTAAAATTTGGTCGAAAATGGGTCTTCCAAATGGACAATGACCCCAAGCATACTTCCAAAGTTGTGTCAAAATGGCTTAAGGACAACAAAGTCAAGGTATTGGAGTAGCCCTCACAAAGCCCTGACCTCAATCATATAGAACATTTGTTGGCAGAACGGAAAAGGCGTGTGCGAGCAAGGAGGCCTACAAACCTGACTCAGTTACACCAGCTTTGTCAGGAGGAATGGGCCAAAATTCACCCAACTTATTGTGGGAAGCTTGTGGAAGGCTACCTGAAATGTTTGACCCAAGTTAAACAATTTAAAAGCAATGCTACCAAATACTAATTGAGTGTATGTAAACTTCTGACCCACTGGGAATGTGATGAAAGAAATAAAAGCTGAAATATATGATTCTCTCAACTATTATTCTGACATTTCACATTCTTAAAATAAAGTGGTGATCCTAACTGACCTAAGACCTGGAATTTTTACGAGGATTAAATGTCAGGAATGGTGAAAAACTGAGTTTAAATGTATTTGGCTAACTTCTATGGGCTAGGTGGGACGCTAGCGTCCCACCTGCGGGACACAGCCAGTGAAATATCAGGGCGGCAAATTCAAAAACAACAAAATGTCATAATTCAACTTTCTCAAACATACAACTATTTTACACCATTTTAAAGATACACTTAGTAACCACATTGTACAATTTCAAAAAGGCTTTACAGCGAAAGCAAAACATTAGATTATGTTAGGAGAGTACATTGACAAAAATAATCACACAGCCATTTTCCAAGCAAGGACATGTGTCAATAAAACCCAAAACACAGCTAAATGAAGCACTAACCTTTGACTATCTTCATCAGATGACACTCCTAGGACATTATGTTACACAATACATGTATGTTTTGTTCGATGAAGTTCATATTTATATCCATAAACAGCAGTTTACATTGGCGTGTGATGTTCAGAAAATGTATTCCCACCAAAACGTCCGGTGAATGCGCACATCAATTTACAAAAATACTCATCATAAACGTTGACAAAATATATAACAATTATTTAAAGAATTATAGATAGACTACTCCTGGATGCAACCGCTGTGTCAGATTTTAAAATAGCTTTACGGAGAAAGCACATTTTTCAATATTCTGAGTACATAGCTCAGCCATCACAGCAAGCTATACAGACACCTGCCAAGTTCGGGGCCACCTAAACTCAGATTTAGTATTAGAAATATTCTCTTACCTTTGCTGATCTTCATCAGAATGCACTCCCAGGACTGCTACTTCCACAAGAAATGCTGTTTTTGTTCGAAATAATCCATATTTATGTCCAAATACTTCCGTTTTGTTCGTGCGTTCAGTGCACTATCCAAAGGCATAACGCACGAGCTCGGTACCAGAGAGGAAAAGTCAAAATGTTCCATTACCGTACATAGAAGCATGTCAAACGCTGTTTAAAATCATTTTGTATGGTATTTTTAACGTAAAATTGCGATAATATTCCAACCGGACAATAGCGTATTCATTCAAGGAGAAAAAGAAGGAACGGCGCGCTTGCGGGATCGAGCATATCCAATCCCTTTGTTGCCAGGCAGTCCACTCAGTAACTGAGCTCCTATTATCTGCCCAGTGACAGGAGAATGCTGAAACAACTTTCTGAAGGCTTTTGACAGCCAATGGAAGCCGTAGGAAATGCAACGTAACCCCACAGATACTGTAGTTTCGAAAGGGACTAGAAAGAAGAACTACAATTCTCAGATCCTCCACTTCCTGGTTGACTTTTTCTCAGGTTTTTGCCTGCCATTTGAGTTCTGTTATACTCACAGACACCATTCAAACAGTTTTAGAAACTTCAGAGTGTTTTCTATCCAAATGCCCACCCATGGCTGCACCCCTGCCCAGTCATGTGAAATCCATAGATTAAGGCCTAAGTTATTTATTTAAATTTACTGATTTCCTTATATGAACTGTAACTCAGTAAAATATTTGAAATTGTTGAATGTTGTGTTTCTATTTGCACCTCCACTTTCATAGTTTGATCTGTTGATTTTCCATACTGTCAACAGGGGAGTTTTGGGTGGTGTGTGTGTGTGTGTGTGTGTGCCTGCATGTTTTTGCAAGTTTGTGCGTGTTCCTGAATGTACTTGCTTTTGAGCATGTATCAGCCTCCTGAGGTTGAAGAGGCGCTGTTGTGCCTTCTTCACCACACTGTCTGTGTGGGTGGACCATTTCAGTTCGTCATTTCAGTTCGTCAGTTCGTCAGTGATGTGTACACCGAGGAACTTGAAGCTTTCCACCTTCTCCACTGCTGTCCCGTCGATGTGGATAGGGGAGTGCTCCCTCTGCTCTTTCCTGAAGTCCACAATCATCTCCTTTGTTTTGTTGACGTTTGAGTGAGAGGTTATTTTCCTGGTATTTTCCTGACATTTTTTTGTATATGCAGACATGAGTGTATGGTCTGTGTAGATTCAGGTATGTACAGCAGGAACGACCGACCTCTGTGCCTTGCTCCCTGTTTGGTGCTCTTTTGCCCTGGAACTATGGGTCAACCCTGTTCGATAGCTGATGGAGAACCAATGGCTACCCATCTTCCCCTGCGCCATCCTCCCCCCTTCCTGATCCTCACTCTCACCCAATCATCTCCCCTGCCCTACCCTCAAACCATTCTCCACCTCTGCCTCACCTTTAGCCGGGGCAGCAGCTGGGGGCTGCCACAGGCTTTATGAGGACCATGTTGTCTTTCCAGATCAGGACAGACAAAGGGAATGAGGGTACGGCTGGAAACATGGCATTCAGTTCCAAGCACATAGACCAATAATGTCGGGCCAATTTCCACTCAACTGACACACATGGAGAGGGTGTAGAATGGTTTGTTATGGAGAGAAGCCAGTATGAAACCACTGTACTGTGTCAGTCCTTTTAGAGATCACTGAACTGAATTTATACACTTTCACATTGATTGATTGTATCAATTATTACTAATGCGTGGGTGGCAATGGGTTATGGAGTAAATGTACTGCCAATGACTTAATTGGAAACATTTGAAACAAGTTAAAGAAGCTGTCTAGTAAATCAAGTGGAAAAAAAACACAAATACATCTTGTGTTTCTACAGCAGGGAAAGACTGAGTTTGGGTATCAGATGGCCATAGAAGGGATACAGCTTTTGTCAAATTAATGTCAATTGTTTTTTGCATTTTAGCTAACCTTAACCCCTTTCCTAACCTAATTCTCTTAATCTGCTATGTTAATTCTCCTAACCTGCTACGTTAATTCTCCTAGCCTGCTCCGAAAAGTAAAATCTGAGGTTTTGACCGAAAGCTGGAGGAGCCCTTCTAGCCATGACCGTACCAGATAGGATAGCATGCCAAGCTGTATCTGCAGGACTCAATACATTTGTGTGGCGAGAAGAAGACTGCTGGGGCACAGAGGAAATGGGAAGGATGGAACATAGCAGAGCATTCTTTCCATGGGGACTTCACTTGATTCTGGTATTTATTTGTATTTATTAGCATCTCCAACAGCTATTGTAAAAGCATCAGCTACTCTGATGACATAATATAGTACAGAGCATTACTAGTCAAGGACTGAAATACATCAATTTAAAACATCACACATAGCTTACATATCAGTACATACACACAATTTCTAGGTCTTATACATAGTACAGTGGAAATTACAATACAAGATATATAAAATGGCTGTGTGATTCATGAGGAGTGTGGAGTGTTTCAATTGAATGTTAACTATTTTATCACTGCACTTTGTTTTAAGGTATTAGAGTCACACTGACAGGATCATGGTGTGTGTGTGTGTGCGTGTGTACGTGTGTTTACATCCATGCAAACACAGCAAACACAGTGGGGTTTTCTGGGCTCATAGTAGCCAACATAAATTGATTCATATGATTTTAGGCCTTGAGGCTGACATGTGCTACAAACTAGCAAGCTACTATGCACTTCCTCTTATTATAACCCTGTATCCTCCTCCCAGAATCCCAGCGGCACTTGCTGACCTGACCTCATATCCCTCTGCTGACTGTCACACATCACTTCACTCATTGTCGCCCCATCTGACTAACTCTAAACACAGCACCATTTTCATCTCTGATGATGGCGACGGCCGGGTGAATGCTGTTTGTTTATTATTACACAGAGCTGTGGCAGGCGTGGGATTTGCTGGGCGGTTTATTCCACTGACCGCCCGGAGGAGGGAATGGTGACAAGGAGGGCGAGATGACAAGTGTCTGGACCTGGCTGTCACCAAGCACCAGGACACACACAGATACGCACGTATGTATGCACACACGCACGCACACACACATACACACACACACCCCACTAGAAGTCTTCTTGGCTTGTTGTGCAGCCATACAGATGACAGACAGCGTTCTGACTCTGAGAGCAGACACATGTTTCCGTAGTTTTCACCTCGTTATCTCTGGGGAAGTTAACACATTATATTACACATCGAAGGGGGTTTACATTTTACATTTCATTTTAGTCATTTAGCAGACACTCTTATCCAGAGCGACTTACAGTAGTGAATGCATACATTTTTTTCTTCTTTTCGTACGGTTACCATAAGGTAATCACACTGATTGTCCTCTGACCCACTCCACTCACCTCTCAAGAGTCTGGACCCTGTAATCTAATCACTGGCTGCCCTGGAGCCCCCAGGGGTCTGGATTGGGGTCCCATGGGTGGGTTTCCTCCACAGACAGAGATGGAGGGAAAGGGTTGTAGGGGGGTTCTCAAGGGGCGAGAGAGGTGTACACTGCATCCCTAACCCGGCTCACATGGGCTTGCAGGAGTGGGTCAGTGTTTATGGAATTCTGCCAGCTCCTCACACAATGGGTGGAAATGGGAATTTAATACAAACTTTCTCACAAAGTTTCACTTCCAGGCCCACTCCCAACACCCACCACTGCCACCCCACTCCACACCAGGCACGGACTGGGACCAGAAATCGGTCCTGGCATTTCTAACACACCAGCAATTTTTTTTTCCTTTTTCCAACCGTACCGGCCCATGTTTTTCCTTGAGGCAACCATACCGGCCCATGTTTTTCCTTGAGGCAACCAAGTATTAGCCAGATAACAATCGTTTTGCAAAAATTATATATTTAATAATAATTAGGTGCCCACTAGGGTAAAAATGGACCAGACCATCTGCCAGATGACCAGTCCGCCCATACCTGACATCCAACATCTCCACCTCTAAAACCACAACAAAATGTCCAAAAAGTACTAAAACACGGAGGGGAGTGCGCAGCTGTAAATTCACCTCTACTGTCTGACATTTTCCCACAGACCAGATTTGTCTGCTTGATTTTGAGGTTTAGTGTTTCAATTCAGATTATCTTCAAGCAATAACACTGTAATACAGTTACAGTGCAACATGCAACACAATGAAAGCTGGTGGTCAGCGTATCCTACTGCTCTTTACATTAACAATAACAGAAAACAATCATCATGTGATGTGATCCAATGTAAACACCATAAATGCATAAACCTCTTCTGATTGTTTGCTCTCCCACTGATGACCTTGTGTGAGGAACACATATTGTGTTTTGACCCTAGCGAGGGGAGATGGGGTGGTTTGTCTGGCGGTGTCCTCTAAAGCAAGTCAACAAACACCGCTCATAATTACCTCAGGACAACAAATAGCTCTCTGGACAATGAGCCATGTCTGAGGAGTATCGAGCCATTGCCTGAGCTCCACCCTGCAATATCCACCTCCCCCCCACCCACACACACACACCACACACACACACACACACACACACACACACACACACACACACACACACACACACACACACACACACACACACACACAAGCACACACAAGCACGCACAAACAAATGCATCGGCGGGCAGGCAGTCAGGCACTCATGCGCTCAAATACATGCACACACACACCCTGTCTCAGGCTTCTTGAAGCCTCGCGGCACCCAGCAGCCACAGTGTCGACACAGTATCCAGTCTTTTCCCCTGTGGGCTTCCTCTCTCAGAGTCCACTCACTCTGCAACCACCAAGATGTCTGTTTGTTTCTGCATCTATCTGTCCATGTGCTCTACCTTCCATCCATTTTTGAGAACAGCGAGAGTATTTGAGCACAATAAAACGTTTTGCACCACGGCCAAGTTGGATATCCTCCAAAAAACTGGTATGAAACTGATTTGATTTATTTCCTTCTGAGAAAAAGTTGTGCAATTATTTGTAATTCATTCTGGGAAGAAATTGTATAAACTCAGCACTGATGCAAACAAAAAAAGTGTGGAATTATTGTGTCCCTGACAGAAAGTGTAGTCAGTGTGCCTGATAAGATGAGTCTCTGTCCTCATTGTCATGTGTGATGAATCAGTCCTGTGATGGGAGTGTTTGTGACCCTGTGTAGAGGAAATAGGAAGGCCCTCTCAAGGTGATGGTCTATTTACAGTATCAGGAACAGGGAGGTCACCGTCATAGAACCACAGACTAAAACAAACCTGAGCCAACACTGGGAAGTGCCCTCCGTTTGGCCTGTATCAAAATGGAAACATTCTGACCTGGAGACATAACAATAGTCTCCTGCTCTGGACACCTCATCAAAGTATTTTTGTCATTTTTGTATTATGATTATGCTATTCAAAGGTACGGTGAAATGTTGTGTCCTCACCTATTTTGAGCAGTTTCATGCAATCACATAAGACAAACGTAACAAGTGAGATGTAGATTATATCAGAATTGTATTTATCTGAACCAAGCCCTCAAATCCCTCAGAAATACACTCCATTTTAAGCAAATCATGAACTCTCATTGAAAACAGGAAGTTTCGAACAATAAGACGTTGAGTCAACTTCAGTTGTCTGAGGGCATCAGGAAACGTAAAGAAAACATTAAAACAACCATTTCAAAGCCCGCCCATCCAGAAATAAGAGAAGTGAGTGGTACTTAAACTTCTCTAAATGAGTATTATAAAGTGAGACACGGGACCTGATCCATCTGATTGCAGCTGTAATGGTAGAATAGCAGAGACTCAACAAGCAGACTGTTCATAATCATTTCCTCAGGCTGGTTGGAACAGTGAAGGAGACGCCAAATGACCACCAGCTGCAGGGATCACAACTAACTTACTGGGAGGAAAGAACACAGCTATTACATTACCCATCTACTATTATTACATAGATCTGACTGTGGCCTTGCAGCTAGAGAAAACTCAGTGTGCATAGGCCTACTATTACTACCATGCAAAAGGCAGTGTCAGCATTTAGGGAAAGTTAAAATGCTGAAGTTGTCTGTGATGCGATTCGAACACGCATCCTTTGAGTCGCTAGAGGTTTGCGTTACACATCCACCCTGACCAACCACCTTACTTTTGTTTTTTGCGTTAAGTAACCTTTTGTCTTATGTAACCATACCAAATGTATACATATACTAATTTCACTGTCCCAGACTTACATTTACTATGTTACATCTAGTCTATGAGATTCTGGATTCAAACAGGCAACCTTTTAGTTATATGCCCACCCATCCACCCCAACCAACAAGTCTACTATTGTTTTTCCCATAAGTAACCGTATGTCTTATGTAACCATACCAAACCTAACAACCTAACACACCTAACAACCTACCAAACCAAACATATACTAATTTGAGTGTCCCGGATTTTCGTTTACTGTGTTATGTCTAGTCTATGAGACCAGCCTGGGGCAGAGAGATGTAGAATATGTCTCAGGGAAATAAAAAACACATGCACATCTAAATGCATTAAAACCAACCATTCTTGGGCATCGTCAAAAGTGTGCAAATACATAAAACAATGATGACATTTGTTGCAGGATAATTTTTCAAAATGCTATTTTTTAGGCCTACGTGAATTATTGACTTGGCTAACAACGCATTTGGTGGAAATATAGAAATTGATTGGAAAACGAATTTACATTCTATGACAAGTAGAAAGTAGGCTAATCCACAAACTAATGCAAAACTCTGCAACTGAAATCAGAACCAAGGCTTTTGGAGAGTAACGACCTCTTTCCCCTCGTGACGCTCTTCCTTCCTCTCCTCTCCCACCCAGAGTCAGAACGCTCAGATTGGATCTTGGAGAATGTGACATGATCTGGAACATCATAGGGAAAGAGATATCACTGCGAGGATTACTTTACTGTTAAAAACAGTTACTGGAATTGATGGAAATGCGCAAAGACACGCGCGGTTCTTTGGCATGCTGGGGACCGTCACTCGGAATGTAGAAGTGTCGCTTTTAACCGAAGAATTGGATTGGAGAAACCACTGCTCATTTGCGCTTTGCTGTTTTGAGGATTACAATTATGATTGATATCTTGTACTTGTTGTGCCTCATACCTGTGTCAGGTAAGTGGGGGGGATGGGGGGGGGGACAAGCTTATTCTGATCCATTCAATTTTAAACCCTAAATAAATTGTATCCTAAAACACAGTAATACCCCTTTCACACACAGTCAAAGATCACACAAATGTACAATGCCTGCTTGTTTTTGGCCAAGGTAAAATTCGTTTTATACTGGATATTCAGAGGATATTCGGTTTTCTCTCATCAATAGCTATTGAACCAAGCATGCCATGACCATGAAGATGGTATATTCTGAAACAGGGGTGGATGGAGAATAATCCACACCATAAAAAATATATATACAGTTGTCGGAAGTTTACATACACCTTAGCCAAATACATTTAAACTCAGTTTTTCACAATTCCTGACATTTAATCCTAGTAAAAATTCCCTGTCTTAGGTCAGTTAGGATCACCACTTTATTTTAAGAATGTGAAATGTCAGAATAATAGTAGAGAGAATGATTTATTTCAGCTTTTATTTCTTTCATCACATTCCCAGTGGGTCAGAAGTTTACATACACTCAATTAGTATTTGGTAGCATTGCTTTTAAATTGTTTAACTTGGGTCAAATGTTTCAGGTAGCCTTCCACAAGCTTCCCACAATAAGTTGGGTGAATTTTGGCCCATTCCTCGTGACAGAGCTGGTGTAACTGAGTCAGGTTTGTAGGCCTCCTTGTTCGCACACGCTTTTTCCGTTCTGCCCACAAATGTTCTATATGATTGAGGTCAGGGCTTTGTGAGGGCTACTCCAATACCTTGACTTTGTTGTCCTTAAGCCATTTTGACACAACTTTGGAAGTATGCTTGGGGTCATTGTCCATTTGGAAGACCCATTTGCGACCAAATTTTAACTTCCTGACTGATGTCTTCTGATGGCCTTGAAATACATCCACAGGTACACCTCCAATTGACTCAAATGATGTCAATTAGTCTATCAGAAGCTTTTAAAGCCATGACATTACATTTTCCAAGCTGTTTAAAGGCACAGTCAACTTAGTGTATGTAAACATCTGACCCACTGGAATTGTGATACAGTGAATTATAAGTGAAATAATCTATCTGTAAACAGTTGTTGGAAAAATTACTTGTGTCATGTACAAAGTAGATGTCCTAAATGACTTGCCAAAACGATAGTTTGTTAACAAGAAATTTGTGGAGTGGTTGAAAAACGAGTTTTAATGACCCCAACCTAAGTGTATGTAAACTTCCGACTTCAACTGTATACTGTATATATTATGATTTCGATTTCAGTCTTCAATAGCTCGTACACAAAGCGTGGCATGACCTTCACACAGGTGGAGGATGGAAAAAATCCACAGCTTAGGGATATTTTATTTTATTAATTTAGCCAACGCTCTTATCCAGAGTGACTTACAGGCGCACTTACGGTTAAGTGCCCTGATCAAGGGCACAGCGTCAGTTTTTTCACGTAGTCAGCTCAGGGATTTGAACCAGCGACCTTCCGGTTACTGACACAACACTCTTAACCACTAGGCTAAGACCTCCCTGTTTGAAATACAAACAGCCCCCAAGGTTTAACAACATCCCCCCATTCCCCTTCGCTTCCTAATTTACCAGTTACCCACTGATATGTATAAAAGGGGTATGTATACATGCAAGAAAGTGGTAAATAAGGGGCTGTTTGAAAGGGGCCCTTATAAACATTGCCTGGTATTTTTTACAGGTAATATACTACACCTTCTGTCTGAAATAGGTATAAGCTACATTACTCAAGGTGCTTATTAGATGTTGTAATCATTTCCACTGAATGTTTAAGCCCCAGAAAGAAGGATATAACGTAGGCTATGCAAGGCAACTGTAATTTAGATTTCTGAACATCAGAATTGATTTGACACAACAAGTTATGGGCTACTATAAAAGTTCAAGGGGAGTGCAGAATGCATCCTCCTGAGAGAGCAGGAGCTCATCCCTGTTTCCTTCTATTGTTCCGTGGATCAGGGCTCAAATGCCACAGAACAGGAATGATGTCGGATTTATGTTGCACCATTTCTGTGCCACCATATATGATGTGTTTTCTTATTTGGCTCCTAATGATTTATGTTGGGGGCACTGATTCTAGGTCAGTTTGTAACTGAAATATGTCCCCAGGTTGTAGCGTTATGCCCTCAGGCCCTCAAATTCTAATCTGGACCTCGAAGCCAGTTCCATTGCTTTTTTCCCCCATTCTTAATAATCTGGTAGAACAGAACACCAGCAATAGCCTGGACCTCGTAGGGTAAGATTTAAATACCCCTGCCCTAAGGTCTAGTACTGTTTGTTTGGGTTAGAATGAATGAACTGATTTTTATAACATCAGTAGATTACTACTGTAGCTTCCCTTTGTTGTTTTATCTCATAATAGTGTAGGTTACTGTATCATGTGAGCGATGCCATCTCGTCCATACAGGTGCGGTTACAGACCTGACGATGATCTCCAACGCCGAGGCCTCCACCCCTCAGCGCTTCTCCATATCTTGCCTCATAGGGGAGCGGGACGCAGCAGAGTTAGACCTGGACATCAAGAAGGACAACAGCATTCTCATCCTCCCCTCACCGTCCCGATACAGCGTCAAGAGGCCCAAGACCAAGGAGGTGGTGGCCAATGAGTTTGTTGGTATAGTGGACCAGACGGGCATCTTCTATTGTCATGCATCAAAGGGAACTAGTCCTACTAGAAACCAGGTCACAGTCACTCTCATCAACAACTACAGCAAAGGTAAGGAAGAGGCTCTCAGAGAGAGAGAGAGAGAGAGAGAGAGAGAGAGAGAGAGAGAGAGAGAGAGAACACATCTTCTTCTGTATTGCTCCTTCCAGGTCTTTTTGTCCCGGTCCACCTCACAGTGACGACTAACAGAGGGGACACAGTCCACCTGGCCATGCAAGTCCTCAGCTCCCAGAGGAGAGATGTCACCTGGAAGTACAATGGTGAGTTACGGAGGGAGGGAGGGATGGCATGGAGGAATGGATGGATGGAGAGAATAGATTAATCTAAATGAGAAAATGACATGGCAATATAGCCAATTGCTTGATTCATTGATTAATGATGTGCTGACTCATACTGTGTTCTATCACCAGGAAACTATTTCTACATGACCCACTGGGGTGATGTGTCCAACAGTACGACTGTACTAACCCTTGAGGACGTGGCTCATGCCAACGAGGGCATCTACAGTGCAGGCTTCGTGGGAGACAGTCCCATCAATGGAGCCTGGATGAGGCTGATTGTCAGAGGTACAGAAGGGGTGTTCATATTAAACACACACACAGACAAAGACACACACACACACACATACACAAATTGACTCGTTCATTTTAGTAGTTCGTTTGACCTGCTAGTGCTGGCCGCAATGAGTCCTACAGCAGTATTAATACACTCTCTTCCGGCTCAGTGTAAGATGGTGTAAGAATGACGGCAGTTCATTGATTATTGAACGTTATGATGGACACAGCTTTGTAGAACCAAACATACACAGCCTCTACTCAACAAACTCCAACTCGAGAGCAAATCGTTTGGGGGCTGCAGTTTACGAACGACATTGGGCTTATCACCCTCACAGCAGTCAAGCAATGCACTCCGCCATGAGTCGTTCACAATCTAGTCCGGTTGCGTCCACAACTTCGCTTCGAATGTATCAAAAAAGTATCTTATTCGTATGCCTAGCAATCAACAAATTTTACACGTTTCAGTCACAAATGACAGCTCCAATAAGCCCCCTATGGTGAACGACATATGAGAGGCTTGTAGAATCATGACTCTTGAGTTTTCAGTTCATCATTCACCAGTAGGGGGTCCTGGTGCTCTGGGCATTACTGACTCAAATAAAATGAGTTGAAAGATTCGTTATTTTGACTGAACGAGTCGAAAAGATCAGAGTCAGTAAAATAAACTGAACTTCCCATCGCTATTGTATACTGTATGAACTGGGATTGATCTATTGTATACTGTATGAACTGGGATTGATCTATTGTATACTGTATGAACTGGGATTGATCTATTGTATACTGTATGAACTGGGATTGATCTATTGTATACTGTATGAACTGGGATTGATCTATTGTGTACTGTATGAACTGGGATTGATCTATTGTATACTGTATGAACTGGGATGTATCTATTGTATACTGTATGAACTGGGATGTATCTATTGTATACTGTATGAACTGGGATTGATCTATTGTATACTGTATGAACTGGGATTGATCTATTGTATACTGTATGAACTGGGATTGATCTATTGTATACTCTCTGAACTGGGATTGATCTATTGTATACTGTATGAACTGGGATTGATCTATTGTATACTGTATGAACTGGGATTGATCTATTGTATACTGTCTGTACTGGGATTGATCTATTGTATACTGTATGAACTGGGATTGATCTATTGTATACTGTCTGTACTGGGATTGATCTATTGTATACTGTCTGTACTGGGATTGATCTATTGTATACTGTCTGTACTGGGATGTATCTATTGTATACTGAAAGAACTGGGATGTATCTATTGTATACTGTGTGAACTGGGATTGATCTATTGTATACTGTCTGTACTGGGATTTATCTGTTGTATACTGTCTGTACTGGGATTTATCTATTGTATACTGTCTGTACTGGGATTGATCTATTGTATATGACTATACTGGGATTGATCTATTGTATACTGTCTGTACTGGGATTGATCTATTGTATACTGTCTGTACTGGGATTGATCTATTGTATACTGTCTGTACTGGGATTGATCTATTGTATACTGTCTGTACTGGGATTGATCTATTGTATACTGTCTGTACTGGGATTGATCTATTGTATACTGTCTGTACTGGGATTGATCTATTGTATACTGTCTGTACTGGGATTGATCTATTGTATACGACTATACTGGGATTGATCTATTGTATACTGTCTGTACTGGGATTGATCTATTGTATACTGTCTGTACTGGGATTTATCTATTGTATACGACTATACTAGGATTGATCTATTGTATACTGTCTGTACTGGGATTGATCTATTGTATACGACTATACTGGGATTGATCTATTGTATACTGTCTGTACTGGGATTGATCTATTGTATACTGTCTGTACTGGGATTTATCTATTGTATACGACTATACTGGGATTGATCTATTGTATACTGTCTGTACTGGGATTGATCTATTGTATACGACTATACTGGGATTGATCTATTGTATACTGTCTGTACTGGGATTGATCTATTGTATACTGTCTGTACTGGGATTTATCTATTGTATACGACTATACTGGGATTGATCTATTGTATACTGTATGAACTGGGATTGATCTATTGTATACTGTATGAACTGGGATTGATCTATTGTATACTGTCTGTACTGGGATTGATCTATTGTATACTGTATGAACTGGGATTGATCTATTGTATACTGTCTGTACTGGGATTGATCTATTGTATACTGTCTGTACTGGGATTGATCTATTGTATACTGTCTGTACTGGGATTTATCTATTGTATACTGAAAGAACTGGGATGTATCTATTGTATACTGTCTGTACTGGGATTGATCTATTGTATACGACTATACTGGGATTGATCTATTGTATACTGTCTGTACTGGGATTGATCTATTGTATACTGTCTGTACTGGGATTTATCTATTGTATACGACTATACTGGGATTGATATATTGTATACTGTCTGTACTGGGATTGATCTATTGTATACTGTCTGTACTGGGATTGATCTATTTTCATCTGGATGCAAGCCTGACAATACATTTAGTTATTTATTCTCTGAAACATTTTTGGTTGGACATTGTTAGTACTAAGTTAATAGTCTTATTAACACCTGTATTACCTTTATTTATATTTAACCCTTACTTTACCAGGTAAGTTGACTGAGAACACAGGATCATTTACAGCAACGACCTGAGGAATAGTTAGTAGGGGAGAGGAGGGGGATGAATGAGCCAATTGGAAGCTGGGGATGATTAGGTGACCATGATGGTATGAAAGCCAGATTGGGAATTTAGCCAGAACACCGGGGTTAACACCCCTACTCTTACAATAAGTGCCATGGGATCTTTAGTGACCACAGAGAGTCTGGACACCCGTTTAACGTCCCATCCGAAAGACGACATCCTACACAGGGCAATGTCACCAATCACTGCCCTGGGGAAAGAGTGCCTCCTACTGGCCCTCCAACACCTCTCCCAGCAGCATCTCTCTTACTGCTAACCATTATAAGGATCTGTATGATGATTCACATATGGATGAGGTGTTTGTATTTGGGTGGGTTGGCCACTGATGCTTCTCTGCTGTCGCTCCCAGACTGTGCCAGTAAGAAGTGGGGTGCCGACTGTGACAAGGACTGTCCAGAGTGTCTCAATGGAGGGGTGTGTCACGACAGTGACGGGGACTGTATCTGTCCACCAGGGTTCATGGGGATGCGCTGCGAGACAGGTGAGTGTGGGTGTGTCTGGGTGTGAGTGTGGTTGTGTGTGTGGGGGAGGGGTGGGGGGTTTACAGGCAATATGTTAAAGAATAAAATTGTGGCCTTGAAGCTGACACATACACACAATTGCTAATTTGTAGTGTGTGTGTGTGTGTGTGTGTGTGTGTGTGTGTGTGTGTGTGTGTGTGTGTGTGTGTGTGTGTGTGTGTGTGTGTGTGTGTGTCCATAAGTGTGTATAAGTGTGTGCGTGGCGTGTGTAAAATACAAGTATATTCTATTGACAAACTGTTTGAAGTAACTGTACCTGTCCTGTACTAAATCTAGAACTTGTAATGTATTCCCTTCCAGCCTGCAGAGAGGGGATGTTTGGCCGTAACTGCCAGGAGTGGTGCAGGTCTGAGCTGGACTGTGTAGGGCTGAGGTTCTGCCTGGCTGACCCTTACGGATGCTCCTGTGCCAGCGGATGGTTTGGGAACCACTGCAACAGATGTGAGTTAATTTGTTATAAATAGGGTTATGGCGTATTTTCAGCCTTGGATTGACCAATAAATATTGATTGTACTGTACAACCAACCTATCAACATTACTGTCACTAGCGTCATAAGGATTGGACCAAGGCGCAGCGGGTAAAGTGCTTATCTTCTTAATTTATTTAGAGAAAACACTTAAACAAAATAAACAAACAACGAAAAACAGTTCCATAAGGCTCCCAGACTATACAGAAAATAACCACCCACAAAACACAAGTGAAACAAACTCAACTAAATATGGCCTCCAATTAGAGACAACCAGCTGCCTCTAATTGGAGGTCCTACCAAAAACCCAACATAGAAATAGAAAACTAGATTTAAACATAGAAATAGAAAACAGAACCTAAACCAAAAACACCGAAACACACAAAACAAACACCCCCTGCCACGCCCTGACCAAACTACAATGACAAATAACCCTTTTTTCTGGTCAGGACGTGACAGTACCCCCCCCCCCAAAGTTGTAGACCACGAATGCACCTCAAAAACAAAAACCCCACAAAAACAACCCCAAACTTAAAGGGAGGGAAGGGAGGGTGGCCACCGTCAACGACGGTCCCTGTGCTACACCCCCCCTTCCCAATCCTCCCACTACGGAGGTGGCTCTGGCTCTGGGCGTAGCTCCCGTTCAGAAGACTCTGGGCTGCGCATTGCCTCCAGGGAGAAGTGAGAGGCGTCGCTGGAGGCCCCTGGCTGACAGGCGTCGCTGGAGACCCCGGGCTGAGAGGCATCGCTGGAGACCCCGGGCTGAGAGGCGTCGCTGAAGACCCCGGGCTGAGAGGTGTCACTGGAGACCCCAAGCTGAGGAGCGTCGATGGAAGCCCCGGGCTGGGGAGCGTCGCTGGAGGCTCCTGGCTGAGGGGCGTCGCTGGAGGCCCCGGGCTGGGGAGTGTCGCTGGAGGCTCAGGGCTGAGGAGCGTCGCTGGAGGCTCAGGGCTGAGGAGCGTCGCTGGAGCGTCGCTGGAGGCTCAGGGCTGAGGAGCGTCGCTGGAGGCTCATGGCTGAGGAGCGTCGCTGGAAGCTCCGGGCTGAGGAGCGTCGCTGGAAGCTCCGGGCTGAGGAGTGTCGCTGGAGGCCTCCTGCGTGGAGCTGGGACCGGTCTCCCCGGACTGGGAAGACTTACAGGAGATTGGGTGCGCAGAGCGGGCACGGGGCACACTGGGCCGTGGAGGCGCACCGGCGGTCTGGAACTCAGGGCTGGCACACCCCGTCCTGGCTGAGTGGTCACTGTAGCCCTGCACGGGCGGAACGCTGGCACATGGTGAACTGGGCTGTGCTGGAGAGTGAGGGCTGCCGTGCGTAGAGCAGGCGCAGGGTAAGCTGGACCGAGAAGACGCACTGGTGGCCAGATGCACTGCGCCGGCGCACTTCTCCCTGGCTGCCGGCCAACTCTCGCCCGGCAACGCTGCGGAGCCCTTACTGGCCACCCACAAAACACAAGTGAAACAAACCTCAACTAAATATGGCCTCCAATTAGAGGCAACGACAACCAGCTGCCTCTAATTGGAGGTCCTACCAAAAACCCAACAAAGAAATAGAAAACTAGATTTAAACATAGAAATAGAAAACATAGAACCTAAACCAAAAACACCGAAACACACAAAACAAATACCCCCTGCCACGCCCTGACCAAACTACAATGACAAATAACCCCTTTTTTCTGGTCAGGACGTGACAATTACTGCATGTGTTAAAATAGATACGTACATAACATGCATAGCCAGATCAGGAAGCAATTCATGACACACTTATTAGAACCCCAACACCTTGGCATTCCCATCCTAATGTCTTCCCTCCCCCTCTCCCCCAGCCTGCCACAGGGACATGTACGGGGCAGACTGCAGCCTGAGCTGTAGGTGTAAGAACGGGGGTGTGTGTAACCGTTTCAGTGGATGTCAGTGTCCCACTGGCTGGAGAGGACAGCACTGTGAGAAATCAGGTAGGTAAACATTACTTCGTCTTCCTCATCTTCCTCCTCCTCATCATCAACACCACTGGTGCCTCTACCAAGCATCTTCTTCCTCATCTTCATCTGTTTCTCCCCGATCAGACCGTGCCCCTCAGATCTTGGACATGGCCAGTAGTCTAGAGTGGAACCTTGACTCCAGCCCTGAGATCCTGTGTTCTGCCACAGGCAACCCCCTGCCTAGCCACACCAGCATCGAGCTGCGCAAACTGGACAGTTCTGTGCTCAAGGTAGAGGCAATGGAGGGATGACCAGGGTATTTATTTTATATTGGATTATTCCATTACTGGGAATCAAACTGTGATGGTGTAGTCAGTGAGATTTGGGAAATTCTGTGTTTTTGTAACAATGAAAATAGGTCAGTATTTTTTATAATAATGTCAGTTGGCTCAACATACAGACTTACCAATATCTATTTGGACCTCTCTCAGGCGTCTCGCACCACCATGGACTCCAATAAGAGCACAGCCCAGTTTGAGATCCCCCGTCTGTCTTTCGAGCATGCTGGGTTATGGGAGTGCAGGGTCTCCACCAATGGGGGACAAGACTCCCGCAAGTTCAACCTCACTGTCAAAGGTCAGAAGAGAAAAGTATTTTACTGGTCCAGATCAGTCAGTGTGAGGTGCTTAACATCGAGGGCAGCTTTCCTAGATACAGAGGAACCCTAGTCCTGGACTTGAACATACTTTTTAGTGCAGGACTTAATTTGAGTGGGAAACCTGTCCTAAATACACACTGAGAAAAATGGTAGATAAAAAGGTTTTAATGTTCTGGTTGAAACTTGTCATATCACCCGTCTCACCCACATCCTCACCCCCACCTGCTCTCTCCCCAGAGCCGCCGTGCCCCAGCACCCCTCCCAAGCTGCTGGAGAAGAGGAGTAAGCAACTGGTGGTGATGCCTGTGGACTCCTACAGAGGAGACGGACCCATAGACTCCACCAAGCTCCTCTACAAGCCCATGGAGACCGGAGACTCCTGGTCCTCCATCATAGGTATGTCAGGTGGAGTTTGATCTCATGTAAAGTCATGGGAGTTACAACTACATATCTTGGCAAGTGGCAACATGCGTTATTATCCATTTCACAGGAAAAATCGCCTTTCCTGAAAACATTTTGACAATTTGTCATTATCAACATACTAATGTATTATAAACTGGGTAGTTTGAGCCCTGAATGCTGATTGGATGACAGCTGTGGTATATCAGAACGTATACCACGGGTATGACAAAACATGTATTTTTACTGCTCTAATTACATTGGTAACCAGTTTCTAATAAGGCACCTTGGGGTTTGTGGTATATGGCCAATATACCACGGCTAAGGGCTGTGTCCAGGCACTCCGTGTTGCCCCGCTCGGGCCTTGTTGCTTAATTATACAGTATACACTTTAGATCCCTACGCTACATTGATAATGGTCTCTGATGCTCTCTCTCTCTGTGTTCATGTTCTTCAGTGTACAGTAGAGAGCCTATAACTCTGATGAATCTGAAGCCGTCTACACGCTACCACGTCCGTGTCCAGCTGACTCGTCCTGGGGAGGGAGGGGAGGGAACTCTGGGGCCTGAGGCCATCATGGAGACTGACTGTCCAGGTGAGAAACAACATAGCGGCTATTTTAGTTTTTGTAGTATCGTAATGGAAGAAAGTCAGAGCAGAGGTTTGGTGAAGCTGCAGAGGGGGAGGGTGGTGTGTGTGTGTGTGTGTGTGTGTGTGTGTGTGTGTGTGTGTGTGTGTGTGTGTGTGTGTGTGTGTGTGTGTGTGTGTGTGTGTGTGTGTGTGTGTGTGTGTGTGAGTTGAAGTTAGTAGAAGTTTGTCCTAGTGGACAGCTAAGAGCTGGTTCTGAATCTGAGAATGGTTCTTTAATTCTGAGGTCTATAAGAATGTTCTTTGCCAGTCTGTAAACCAGAGGCTAAGTAAACAGTAGAATGAGTAAGTACCCCAGGCTGGTGGACCTCTCCCTGACTGCGTGTTCTGTGTCGCTGCTCTAGAGCCAACGGTTCGACCAGAGATTGACTTCAGTTCGCTGGAGGGCCGCAACGCCACCGTACGCTGGCTGTTGCCTGGCAACGCGGGCGGGGCCGTGGGTGCGGCCAGCGGGTTCTTAGTGCAGCTCTTTGGGCCCTCCCCCTCAGGAGAGAAGCTGAGAGAGGAGACCACCCTGCTCAATGTGCTCTCCACCAAGTTCTACAACCTGCAGTACCACCAAGACTACACAGTGGTCGTCAGGCTACTCAACTGTGGCAGTCTGGGGCCTACCTCTAAGCCTTACCACTTCCGCATCAACAGCCAGGGTAACTAACAAAAGCTCTTTCTATTGGCTTAGCGGGGAGTATTGACGAGTGTGATTGGTGGATGTATGGTGTATGGTGCCTGGCTTCCCCCTGCCCTCGTAGTGTGTCATGATTAAAGAAAGGAAATCAGGATGAAAGCATTGTGCAGCATTGAGCAATAGCCATGTAGCCATGTAGCCATGTAGCCATGTAGCCATGTAGCATAAGATAACACCTTCTGACTAATACTAAGCCTGATGTATCCTCTCTTTTCCCCTCTCTTTTCCCCTCTCTCCCTCTCCTCCCCTCTCCCTCAGGTCCCTCCTCCCCTCGTAAAGTCCAGGCCCTGCCCCTGTCTGTGTCTGCGGTGCAGGTGAAGTGGCAGCCCCCTGAGGACCCTAACGGGGGCATAGTGAAGTACATCATAGAGTACCAGCCAGTGGGTCAGGGCAGCCTGCACCCCTGGGTAGATACTGACGATGGCAACAAGACGGCTAAAGACGTGACAGCGCTTAACGGGAGTACTCTCTACCAGTTCAGAGTGAGAGCCTTCTCTAAAGTACCGGGGGAGTGGAGCAAATTGGTCCATGCCAGGACCCAGGGAGATGGTGAGAGTTAGATTACGCCGCTCTGTAATCCCAAATGAATAACAGTGTGTGAGAGAGAGAGAGAGAGAGAGAGAGAGAGAGAGAGAGAGAGATACTTAGCCTAATACTAAGGAAACTTAGCCTATTGTACATAAGAAATAGGAGATGCCCAGGCGATTCTCACTGCACACCTCCTCACCTCCTCCTCTCCTCCTCACCTCCTCATCTCCTCCTCACCTCCTCATCTCTCCTCCTCTCCTTCTCATCTCCTCCTCCTCTCCTTCTCATCTCCTCCTCACCTCCTCTCCTCATCTCCTCCTCACCTCCTCTCCTCCTCATCTCCTCCTCTCCTCCTCCTCTCCTCCTCACCTCCTCACCTCCTCATCTCCTCATCTCTCCTCCTCACCTCCTCCTCTCTCCTCCTCTCCTCCTCACCTTCTCATCTCCTCCTCCCCTCATCTCCTCATCTCCTCCTCTCCTCCTCATCTCCTCCTCACCTCCTCCTCTCCTTCTCATCTCCTCCTCTCCTCCTCATCTCTCCTCCTCTCCTCCTCCTCACCTCCTAATCTCCTCCTCACCTCCCCTTTCAGGCTTCCAGGACTTCACTCCAACCACCCAGGGTGTGGGGGGGCGTCCAGGCAGCGAGGGCTACCAGCTGGTGGTGGCAGTAGTGGGGTCTGTGATGGTCACCTGTGTCACCATCCTGCTGGCCCTGCTGGCCCTCTTCTGCATCCGCAAGACCCTGCTCAACCGCAGACGCAGCTTCACCTACCAGTCTGGATCGGTGAGAGACAGAGTGAGAGAGAGACACAGCATATACCACAGTCATTAACTAGTTCACTAAATATACACTGAGTGTACAAAACATTAAGAACACCTTCCTAATATTGAGTTGCCCCCCCTCTTGCCCTCATAACAGACTCAATTCATCGGGGTATGGATTCTTCAAAGTGTCAAAAGCGTTCCACAGGGATGCTGGACAATGTTGACTCCAATGCTTCCCACAGTTGTGTCAAGTTGGCTGGAAGTCCTTTGGGTGGTGGACCATTCACGGGAAACTGTTGAGCATGAAAACCCAGCAATGTTGCGGTTCTTGACACAAACCAGTGTGCCTGGCACCTACTACCACACCCCGTTCAAAAGCACTTCAATCTTTTGTCTTGCCCATTCACCCTCTGTATGGCACACATACACAATCCATGTCTCAATTGTTTCAAGGCTTGAAAATCCTTCTTTAACCTGCCTCCTCCCCTTCATATACAATGATTGAAGTGGATTTAACAAGTGACATCAATAAGGGATCATATAGTTCACCTGGACTCATGCGGCCATTATACTGTGGAAAGCAGGTGTTCTTAATGTTTTGTACAGTGTATATATCCCCTTTTTACGCTATATTATACATAGCGACATATTATTAGAAACCTCTCTATATATAAAATGTTTATACTTTGACTGATTAAAAACGAAATAAATGAATCATTGCAACCCGTAGGGAGAGGAGACCATCCTGCAGTTTAACTCTGGGACCCTGACCCTGACGAGGAGACCCAAGCCTGCGGCCGAGTCCCTCACCTACCCCATCCTGGAGTGGGATGACATCAAGTTCGAGGACGTCATCGGAGAGGGCAACTTCGGCCAGGTCATCAAGGCCATGATCAAGAAGGATGGGGCCAAGATGAGCGCTGCTATCAAGATGCTGAAAGGTAGTATGTACCACACAAACACACGCAGGCACACACACCAAAACAGACACACACAGACACACAAAGACACACACACTAAAAACTCTGACAACAAGCCAGGGGTCAAATTGAACAAGCTTCTTTCTCTGTACCTGTTTGTAACTTGCTATGTTTGCTGTGTTTCGTTTTGAGCAGAGTTTGCCTCTGAGAATGACCACCGGGACTTTGCAGGAGAGCTGGAGGTATTGTGTAAACTGGGCCAGCATCCCAACGTCATCAACCTCATAGGAGCCTGTGAAAACAGGGGTGAGTCTCCCACGTACTGGTCAGGGTGGGGAATTACATGCTTTTAATTGATGCTATAATAATACTACTGGACGTAATATAATAATACTTCCCTCTTCAAGGGAATACTTTTAAATATGAGTTTTGATAGAAATAAGCCTGTATTATTTGATGTTTTGCTATAGCATGTTAATAGTGATTTTAAGATGTCAAGCTGAACGTTTGTTACACTTCATTATGTAAACCTACAGGTCAACTTTGTATTTGTTCAGTACTGATTCCATACTGCTTAGTTGCCTGAGCCCAAAATGCAGGGCATGAAGTGGTTAATATCCTGAGTTATCCGGATGCATACAGATCCTCTGCTGTGCACCTGGACACGACTGTGTGTCGTCCAACCCAAACAAACCCTGTCTATCTGCAACAAGCATTTCCACTATCACATTTGTTTTGCTTGTCCATACGCCACATCAGCAAACGGTTCCGCTGCTGCATATCTATCTGTGTGATACAGAGCCTTGGGACCAAGCTCTGAGCATGACATTTCAATTTCCATACCACATCTGATGGTTTCAGGACATAATTGAATTGCCTGTTTCTCTTTGTACTTTAGAGGGAGATTACAAAAACAACTCAACCATGAGAAAAAATACATCCTACCAAAGCACTGTGTTTCACAATCCCAATGGTTCTCAAGTAGCCCTGAGAGAGAAACCAGAATGGCTGGTTAATGCTGTCTCTCTCTCTCTCTCTCTCTCTCTCTCTCTCTCTCTCTCTCTCTCTCCTCTCTCTCTCTCTCTCTCTCTCTCTCTCTCTCTCTCTCTCTCTCTCTCTCTCTCTCTCCCCCCCTCTCGACAGAATAATGATGATTACAACACAGATCTAGAATTATATTTCTATGGCTACATTATGATACTCAGTTCCTGCCTTCCTACCTTTCCATGGCTAACTTTTATGCATACGGTATCTCCCTTAGCAACCTTCTCCATAAAGTGTACAAGTAAATCATAAACTTCCTTCACTTTTCCCTAACTGCCTCTCTCTACCTGTGTAGGGTACCTGTACATTGCCATTGAGTACGCCCCCTATGGTAACCTGCTTGACTTTCTGCGTAAGAGCCGAGTCCTGGAGACAGACCCCGCCTTTGCCAAGGAGCATGGCACCGCATCCACCCTCACCTCACAACAACTGCTGCAGTTCGCCGTCGACGTGGCAACTGGCATGCACTACCTTAGTGACAAACAGGTATGGTATACACACAGATGTCTCTGTGAACTCTAAAGATGTGTCCCTGTGTTGGGAGGGGAGTTGCCAATTCTATATGGTTTATATCCAAGTTTGGCAGCATACTTTTATTTAATTGTTTTACAGCTGTGCAAGCTTCAATACACAAATGATGATTCATAAATGTGACAGAGAATCTTCGTTTATGTAGTTTTCCTCTCAACATACATTTTCAATTATATAATTCCCAGATGTTATCTTCATCCTCCCTCTTCTCCCTCTCCTCCCTCTCCTCTCTCTCCTCCCTCTCCTCTCTCTCCTCCCTCTCCTCTCTCTCTCTCTCCTCTCCTCTTCTCCTCCCTTCTCCTCTCCTCTACTCTGTTCTCTTCTCTCTCCTCTTCTCCTCTCTTCTCCTCTCCTCTACTCTGTTCTCTTCTCTCTCCTCTCTCTCCTCTTCTCCTCTCTCTCCTCTTCTCCTCTCTCTCCTCTCTCTCCTCCTCTCCTCCCTTCTCCTCTCCTCTACTCTGTTCTCTTCTCTCTCCTCTCCTCCCTCTCCTCTCCTCTCTCCTCCCTCTCCTCCCTATCATCTCTCCCCTCTCGCATCCCTTTCCTCTCTCTCTCCTCCCTCCCTCTCTCTCTCTCTCTCTCTCTCTCACTCTCTCTCTCTCTAGTTCATCCACAGAGATCTGGCAGCGAGGAACGTTCTAGTGGGAGACAACCTGGTCGCTAAGATAGCAGACTTCGGTCTGTCTAGAGGAGAGGAAGTCTACGTCAAGAAGACCATGGTGGGTGCTCAGTCACAAACAGCACTGTGCATTATCAAACAATAACCAGTGTACTAGTCTGTAATGATTTCCCAAAATGAGTACAGATGATAAATAAGACTGTGAAATGAGTGGAAGGAACTGAAGAGGGCAGTATTGTTGATGTAAGAGGGCAAGCAAGTAACCCTGCAAGTTATGAGAAGAGAGAATCACACACCTTTACCTTTATTAGACAGACTGAAAACTGCATAGGAGGACTGAACTGTATGATGTCTTGACCTGTTCTTTTTGCATTACAGGGGAGGTTGCCTGTGCGTTGGATGGCGATAGAGTCCCTAAACTACAGTGTGTACACCACCAAGAGTGACGTGTGAGTATCTGTCTGGGAAACTCATAGTTCAACTAGAACAAATCGTGGCTTTATTTAGACAATTATACCATGTCTTCCAGTAACGGTTGGAAGATAATACGATGCCAGCAGTCACATGATCCCGGTCTCTCTCTCTACCCTGTTGTCCAAAACAACAAATCATGTTCACCCCCCACCCCCCAGTCAATGGTGAACTGATAACTTAGGGCAAAGGAACTGATAACAGAACCCAGGAAGCCCTAAGGAACATAGAGCCAGTGGATGGTTTCACTACCACACAGAGCCTGTCAAACACACACTATTTATACCGACCTCAGAACTAACTGGAAGGCCCTAGGACGGCTACAGGAAGTGAAACGAAAAAGAGTTGGTTAGGTTAGCAGAGAAGAGAGACGTTTCTGTAGTAAACAAGTTGTAGATGAGCTGTGTGTGTGTGTGTGTGTGTGTGTGTGTGTGTGTGTGTGTGTGTGTGTGTGTGTGTGTGTGTGTGTGTGTGTGTGTGTGTGTGTGTGTGTGTGTGTGTGTGTGTGTGTGTGTGTGTGTGTGTGTGTGTGTGTGTGAGCTAAGGCACACAGAACATAAGAAAAGATAACCA